>NC_069001.1:27888631-27889542 GCF_001194135.2 Octopus bimaculoides | reverse complement strand
TATATATGCACAACACACACACACACATACATGCATACATATACATAGTAGCTACTTTCTCGTATACGAACGATGCCATTGCTAGAAATCATCTTTGAAATGAGTCATCAATAACGCGGTTTGAGGCCCTTATATGACTCTTGAGCCCCGGCTAAAAAAATTGCACGTTCTATTGCATAATTCAACCAAAACTTAGCTACTGTTATTTCCAGGTCACTTCTGAGCCCGCTTGTAACACTTAGCTATGGATTAATTAATATTTAAAAAGAAAAGGACTTGAGGGACCCTCTAGGTGTAGCAACATCACCCTTCTAGGAGAAGGTCATACTGGTGTAAAACGTGAGATCTTATGCGAATGCTTTTCGTCTAGCTATGCCCTCTCACTTGATACAAATAGGGGACTCAGGGTTTGTTACTCATGTTGTAAAAGTATTTATTATTATAATCCAATGACTTGCAGATTACTTTTTATAGTGTTGCTATTTTTCACTCTGTGAGCTGAAGTATTTTGATCAAGAACATAACACACCACACAGCTTAGGAATTCAAACTCTGATCTTGCAATCGTAAATGCAACAACCTAATCACTAGACCATGCCTCCTCAATATATATGCATATATATATTTCGTTTTTGGTTTTGGTTTGCAAGATTCTTTATATGAGTTCGTGTGTTGAAGCATATTCTGTTGTGTCTGGGGAAAGTCATTTTCTTTTTGTGCCTCATAATTTAACACGGTCACCAGTAAAATTTCCACTCATTCCTTAGGTTGCAAGACGCAACGAAAATTTTAGGAAAATCGAAATAACGAATAACTGGATATTTTACCGGTGAATGTGTTAAATTATAAGGCACAAAAAGAAAATGACTCTCCCCAGACATAAGAGTATATATGACATATAATATATATAT
>NC_069001.1:27883801-27888148 GCF_001194135.2 Octopus bimaculoides | reverse complement strand
ATTCACATACGCGCGCACACACACACACACATACACACACACATGAAGAGATACAATATTTCTTCATAACATAAAGGCTATTGAATTGAAAGTAATGGCTCTGATATACTCGATTTTGCTTTTAATGGGAAGAATAAGGTCGATGTTTTTATTGCTATTTCCGAGTTATTTGAACACTTTTCAAATAGGCATAATCTTTTTTTCTCCTTAAACATAAAGAAGCATTACCAAAACTTTATTTTTGAATTTGCTGATCGTGAAAATAAATAAAAAAAGCCAAAATTGAATTGGTTGTGAAAAATAGTTTTGATACAGTTAAAACATAACAAAATATTTTAAAACTGTCATCGTTAAAGAAAATTTGGAATATATTGAGCGGGATGTGTGTAATTCATTTTTCAGGCAATAAAAAAATTTGGCTACATTTACTATTGTTCTTTTTTTTCAAGTATTGTAAAATAATACAAATCACATGATCCATACATAAAAACAATTTTATCAATTCTATATATTTTTACTCAAAAACTAAAAGTAATGTATTTGATGATGCCTTGGGATGTTTATGAACTTTTGCGCAGATGACCAGAAGTCTATTATTCTACAATGTATTAGCGTATTATTCTACAATGCAGTTTTAACTTCAGTGTACAAATATGTATCCTTATTTACTATTTTGAACCAAACATGCAGAATTTAAATAAGATTATAGGCGTATAATAAAATATAGGCCTAGGAGTGGCTGGTGTGGTAAGTAGCTTGCTTACCAACCACATGGTTCCGGGTTCAGTAATATTGCGTTGCACCTTCGGCAAGTGTTTTCTACTATAGCCTCGAGCCGACCAAAGCCTTGTGAGTGGATTTGGTAGACGGAATCTAAAAGAAGCTTGTCGTATATAAATATGCGCGTGTGTGTGTGTGTGTGTGCGTGCGTGTATGTTTGTGTGTCCGTGTTTGTCCCCCCAACATTGCTTGACAACCGATGCTGGTGTGTTTACGTCCTCGTAGCCTAGCGCTTCGGCAAAAGAGACCGGTAGAGTAAGTACTAGGCTTACAAGGAATAAGTCCCGGGGTCGATTTGCTCGACTAAAGGCGGTGCTCCAGCATGGCCACAGTCAAATGACTGAAACAAGTAAAAGAGTAAAAAAATAAGAGTAACATTTTCATAATTTCGGATTCTGTGTCTTTATGATGTCTGTCAGAAATGCTTTTATTTAAAAAGCTCTTAATCAAGGTCATTAGGTTCGGCTGAAATGTAACTTGATTAAACATACGCTTCAATATTATATAATACAGAATTGCATTTATGAAGCACAATCCATTGACTGTATTTTATCCACATTCCACCTAAAAAAGGAGGCTATCTGTTCAGACCCAGACACATTGTACCCAGAGATGAAATCTCTACGTCGTTCGAAACCTCAGAGAAGTAAAAGAAGTGTTAAAACAGATAGGTTTTCTACGCAAACATATTTTTTCTACAAGAGTTAACGAATTGCGCAAACGGTTTTGGCACAATTTGCAGAAAATATCTGCTAAAATTTGCTCAAAAACTTCGCAGCGATTCCCAACAAGCACAATTATTTAAATATTAAAAGGTACGAATAAAACGTCCGGCACTAATGAAAGTTAATAAGCTACTATCTAAATAATTAAATGATATAAAAGAAATTTATAGATACACACATACAATATGCTGTGAGCCTTAAACGTTTGATCAATTAAAGTACGATTAATGAAATATAAGAGCAAGTGTAATTAACAGGTATGTACTCCACACAAGTAATTCTAAAGCCAGATATGTGTGAAAAGCTGGCCGTTTGAATAAAAGTCTTTTCGAAAGACTTCCCAAGTAGTTTTGTGTACCAAATATCTCCTGAGTGAAAGCTTGGCATTTATTTACAATTAAACAAGATATCACATAGTATGAGGGAAAGCGAGACCACACAGTTATGAAGTGCATTCCTAAACGACTTAGCCAGACGTTCATCTGCATCAATAGTTAATATCTTTTGACTAACGATAGTTAACTCCAGACAATTACATTTATTTTACTTGTGTTGAAATTTCTGGCAATAGAAAAACAATACACCTGGAAGTTTCAATAGGTGTGAAGTACATCGAGAAGAATAGATATTTTATTCAAATCGTAAATGTGTCAGCAACAGCTGGGGTCCATGGTATTAGCTTGGATTTCTATTACAGTTTTTACAAGGTAGAGTGACAGACGAGGATGCTGTAGTGCAACTATTGTGAGCATTAAGAAATTTTAACAAGTTTACAACTATTTCCAACTCTGATACAGAAAGAGGCTACATGTTAGACAAGGGGCATAAGCAAGGATTGAGAAATATATAGACGTAAACAAAGTGGAGGCGCAATGGCCCACTGGTTAGGGCAGCGGACTCGCGGTCATAGGATCGCGGTTTCGATTCCCAGACCGGGCGTTGTGAGTGTTTATTGAGGGAAAACACCTAAAGCTCCATGTGGCTCCGGCAGGGGATGGTGGCGAACCCTGCTGTACTCTTCCACCACAACTTTCTCTCACTCTTACTTGTTTCTGTTGTACCTGTAATTCAAAGGGTCAGCCTTGTCACACTGTGTCACGCTGAATATCCCCGAGAACTACGTTAAGGGTACACGTGTCTGTGGAGTGCTCAGGCACTTGCACGTTAATTTCACGAGCATGCTGTTCCGTTGATCGGATCAACTGGAACCCTCGACGTCGTAAGCGACGGAGTGCCAGCAAAGTCGAAATTGAAAAACAGATAAACAAACTATAGAGTAGTCACACACTCATTTATATGTATATGTAGTGGGATGATGTGGTGCATTGTATATGTGTGCATATGTGTGCGAGAGACAGTGTGTGTGTTTGTATACATCTAGGGATATATAGGTAGACAGATTGACAGAGAAACAGATAAATTGATTGACAGAAACATAGACATACGTGTGTTTGTGTTTATATTATAACAATTTAGAGACGTCGAATGACTGGAAATAATTCTTCGTTGCAGATTTAAGATCTCCAAATATATTCTTTTCTACACTAGGCACAAGGCCCAAAATTTTTGAGGAAGCAGCCAATCGATCAGATCCAAACCAGTATGCAACTGGTACTTAATTTATCGATCCCGAAAGCATGAAAGGCACGATCGACCTCGGCGGAATTTAAACTCAGAACATAAAGACAGACGAAATGCCGCTAAGCATTTCGCCTGGCGTGCTGACCATTCTGCCAGCTCACCGCCTTAAAACTCCAAATATATTAAACTATAAATAATATCACGCAGAAAACTGTTTCACAAAGCCCTTCCAATTTTACCCAGAACGAGGAATTATAGTCCATAGAAGTTATCTATGGCACCAACTAATCGCGTTCTACCGTTAAGAAAACAATTTACTTGATATCTCTCGATATCTGTAAATTTATAAATTTATATGGATTGAAATATCTTTCAATTCTCTTTGGATCAGAGAAAGCTTCTAAAATGAATGAAGAAAATTCGGAGTGTTGCATTGGAATTATGGTGAGGATTTCTGTCATATATATATATATATATATATATATATATATACAATCATCACTGAAAGTATCTAAGGGTGCAAGTCAGCACCAGCATTGCTAGAAATAAGAGTCAAAACAAAATATTAGCTATAAGCTGACAATATTCATTTCAAGAGAGTCATATTTATTGACTGACAAGGAAGACAACCTCTCAACATCAGGTCAGGCAAGTGTTTTAGATCGGTCAGCGATTTCGGATAGAATTAATCCGAATCGGTGAAGTCATTCCATTGCCTACGGTTAGTAGTGTTAGTAGGATTGGTTGGATTTTCATTATGGGTTCGATATTGGAGTCATGTGTATGTTATGTGCTCGTTTATTCAGGGTTGTTTTAGTGTATGTTTTGATAAGAGACAAAGCGTTTGTTATGATAGACTCAAAGTTTGGCGGGGAAGAGTAGAATAGATTTAAAATAGATCTGTTAAAGATAGCGTAATATTATGATATGTGTTTATAAGGTGTTTATAAGCCCTTTAAAACACACACAAACACTGTTAGATTCACTTCAGCATTCAAATTTAATTTGCCAAATTATTTTTGTCGCTTTGAGACCGCTACCTGTTCACTGTCAAAATTCTGTGCTAGGAAGTAATAGAGTAACTGAAGATTCGAGAGGTTTCTGCGTTGGCACTTATTTATCAAACGCATGAAATTCTCGGTCCTTGAGTCGCACAATTACTTTTGCTAAGTATTAATAAACAATATGCATATGCTCATATTTTGAGTACTATTTTTCCTGTTTCCATCAACATACTAGCATATATATAAGATCGGAAGAG
>NC_069001.1:27875118-27882861 GCF_001194135.2 Octopus bimaculoides | reverse complement strand
TATATATATATATATATATATATATATATTAGAAGGTTCGGAGGTGATGTACATGTATTATATATTAGAAAAAATAATAAGGTACTCAAAGATCTGGATGGTTGTACATTTACAGATCTTTATTAATATGTGACATGTTTTTTATAAATTATATAATAGTATTGGCATGTACTCTAATAGGTTCTGAAGAATCTATTAGAGTAGATTCTTCCAATTTGAAGAACCTATTAGAGTAGATGAAAGCGCTAATATATGATTTATAAAATCCTGTGACATATTAATAAAAATCTGTAAATGTACAACCAACCAGATTTCTGAGTACCTTATTATTTTTTCTAATATATACATATATATATAGGGTCATGATTTCGATATCTGGCAGACCGTTTTGTCCTCGATCAAGATACTTTATTTCAGATTGCTTCAGTCCATTCAGTTGACATAAAAACGTAATATCTGAATTTCAAAGGGACAGCTTTGTAAAAGTCTGTGTTATGTTGAGTTTCCTTAAAAACTGTGTTAAGTGTAGTCGTGTTTGTGGATTGCTCTGAGCCACTTGAACGTTAATTTCACTAGCAAGCTGTTCCATTGATCACATCAACTGGAACCCTGCTAATAATAAATTCATGCATGCATTAACATCAACACGTACCTTTTTATTCTTGGTATAAAAGATGAGCTGCAGCAAATATTATGCTCAATACCACATATTTGTTTACCAGTTGTTTGACCTTATACAATTGAGCATGTCCCTTGGTGGCTAACGTTATGTGCATCAATGATTACAAGCAGAATTAATGGGGTAGCATTATAGCGATGTATTGAGAAGGATTCTTTGAGATTTGGATAATTCACCTCTAGAAACATAGGTGTTTCGTTCAACATCCTTGTACAACACTCATTCACCGACTTTTGGAGTGGGATGAGATAGTCGACGTAAAGAATATTCTAACTGAGTCCCACCTGGAAGGTCATGCGCTGTTTATCTTGATATGAGATTACTATGTCGTGAACATATGGTTGTGATGCATGTGCCTGGTGTACTCTTATCAGACAGGTAGTCATGACGGGTAGTCATGACGGGTATACTGGGTTTCGTATATTTTACCCCACTTTGATAGCATGCACTGCACTCTCACTCAATAATAATAATAATAATAATAATAATAATAATAATAATAATGATAATAATATATTCACTGGGGAATTTGCAAAAATCTGGACCTGATCCATGATAAAAACTTGTGGGAACACAAACCACTACCAGTGCTTGAAAATGATCTCATCTCACTCCTCAGGAACTTCACTACTCAAATTGACAGAAAGATAGATGCAAGTAGAACATACATTATATTGAAAGGCTTCAGAAAATAATCATGCCTCCTCATTCATATGAATGTTACAATCGATATAAACATATCTGTCAAAACCTACCGAAAACCGAGCAAGTATAAAGATCTTGAAATAGAAATTAGCAAAATGTGGAACCTCAAGACTAAAACAATACCTGCTGTCACAGGTACGATAGCCATAGGAATGGTAGCAAAAGGGGCTGATTGCTACCTAGCTCATAAACCAAGAAATCCGAAAATGGCAGAAATTCAAAAGATAGTACTCATGGGAACTGCCCATATTCTACGTAAAATACTGTCTATGTAATCATAAATTAAAAAAAAACATTTTCTTATGGTTTCTTAAACATTCTCTTGAACAATACTATGTACAAAACCAAATATATGGCACCCTAGGCATAACACAAACTTCACCCTAGGCATAACTTCAGGTTAAGACTAATGGCCTTGTTTCGAAATGTGAAACAATTTTTTTAAGGCAATATGGCGCAATCTTTAGCACACCGGACAAAACACTCAGTGGATTTTCGTCCGTCGTTCTATCTGAGTCCAGGGAAAAAGTACCCATCATGCACTGGGGTTGATGTAATTCACTAACTACTCTCACCAAATTTCGGGACTTGGGAAATTATACATATGCACATACACATGTGTGTGTGTGTGTGTGTGTGTGTGTGTGTGTGTGTGTGTGTGTGTGTGTGTGTGTGTACGAAGATACGAGGTAATTCCCTGACAAGTACTGGGGCCAAGGACTCGCTCCCTACCCGCAAATTTACTGGTTTTCTTCCAAAATTAGTAATTTTTTATCATTATTAACAGAAAGAATTATTATTATTATTATCATTATTATGATTATTATTATTATTATTATTATTGTTGTTGTTGTTGTGGTTGTTGTTGTCGTTGTTGTTATTATTATATTTCTGATTAATATCTGTATCGTTGCCATTGATTTTTTGTCTTGGTAAAATGTATTTGCTTCGTTCTACAGATTAGATTTTTATCGAATTTTGCAATTATTGGATTACTATTTGCGTGTCTTATGGCACAAAAATATTACTCAATGAGGTGAGGATTTTCATTTATCTTTCTTCATTCTCATATTTAAGCAAAAATGACAGTTCGGAAATATCTTCTCCTCTCCAAAGAAAATATTTCCAAAATATCTTTTTATCTGTTCAATTTGATTTTATCCCCTCTGTGGTCCAAAATTATTTGTGCAGACAATATAAGAAAAACTGAAAAGTTTTATAACGGAAAGCATAATAATCCGTACAACAATTACAATGACAACAACAAGTATAGCACATTATTTCACACACGTGAAAGTAAACCTTACCTCAATCAGGAATGTACTTGACTATTTTCCTATTCTTTCATTCGTTAACTAAGTCTTTCCTCCCCAATCGGGTCATGGCACCTTATTATTTTGATGGAAACCTTCTTCGTGTATTGACTTCCAGTGTCATTGAATGCCTTCTCGTGGCGGTGAATCTTTGAGTCCTTTATTAACTCTGTACTTTGATTAAAGCTTCTGCAAAGCATTTTACATTTTCATTTAGATATCTTGTTCTGGAATTGCGTTCACGTTTTCTGGACCGTTTCATTCCTTAGCATAATGCCTTTGCTTCCAATTCACGCACATGGACACACACACACACACAAGCATGCACGCGCGTATATATATATATATATATATATATATATATATATATATATTTCATTTTTCTCGGTTCTTTACTCTTTTTCATGTATGTTTTCTGTTCCTTTCCTCAATGTGAGAATATATCGTATCATTTTCTTCAGTTGCAGTATATTTTCTTTTCATATATCTGATAGAAATTTCCCTTTCTTATTTATCCTTAACTTATTAATGTCAATCATATCTACTGATGCGTGAACGTTCCAAGTAGGTGGGCACATCATGCACATTTGATCTCAAATCTTTTCTGGATCGATGTACGGTAACACCACACACTCCTACCACCACCCATGTGAAAGAGGCCTTTCATTGAAGAGGTTGACGAGTATATATTTCTCTATAGAAGCGTCTTATTTATTAGTCCATTCATATTTCATGCAAAAATGTGGTAAATCTGACAGATTCGTTACAGCGTCGGACAAAATGCTTAGCCACACTCTTTGGGTATAATGCATTCTCAGTTGCAAACCACCGCGGTTAGCGTTGCTTTTCATCCGTTGGGAGCCAATAAAAATAACGTACCAGTCTAGTACAGGGGACAGTATAATTGACAATGGCAGGCCTTGTGGCATAAACGGAAATATTAAAACTATAATAGAAGACACTTACCCAAGGTGCCACGCGGTTGGAAAGAACGTGGAACCGTGTGGTTGGGAAAGAAACTTCTTACCACACAGCCAGGCCTGTTCATATCCTTCCATATAATGGATTTCTTATTCCTTGAGATTATTTCAGGTGTATAATTTCCCATTTCTTGTCCATTGAAACCTACTTCCGTTGATTTATTTCTGTCATTAGATACCGGTCATGCTGGAGTACCAATTCAGTTTCAAATTTTTCTCGAACAAATTCTCCGCAATTATTTTTTAAAGTCTCATGTTTTTTCTATCACTTTGTTTTACCGAACTGATAAACGCATACCCACAATCATACACACACACACACACAAACACAATTATATGCACACACGCGTACCCACAGACATACACACACGCGCGCATACAAGCACATACGTAACTAAAAACCCACACGCACAAAAATGACGGGAGGAAATAAACCAATACCGAATGGAGATCGGTATGGAGACAAACACACACATACACAAAAACGCACAAACACAAATACACACACCTACATATCCATGCCCACAAACACAGAGGAAAACACACACACAAACACAATCACACATGCACTCCCAAAACACACACACCAATACACACTCAAACAGCAAACACATAAACAACACACACGCAAACAAAACACACACATACGCATACGCAAACACACATACACACAGCAGCAAAGATACAATCACACACACACACACACACACACACAAACGTATACACAACCACAAACGCAAGCAGACACACTTATACCCACAAGGACCAACACACACAAATACAAACACGCAAAAACACACAAACAACATACACACAAATACACACACACGCACACAAACACATACATAGCCAGAAAACCACAGACAGAAACAAAACGCACAAACGCACACACATACACAAACACAAACATACACACATACACACGCATAGCTACAAACACATGCACAAACAGGAAAAATACACTTGCGCATACGCATACCCACAAACACACACACACACACAATTATATGCACACACACATATCCACAAGCATACACACACGCACGCACACAAGCACATACATAACTAAAAACCTCCACACACAAACAAAAGACACAAAAACACTGTCACACACACAAACACGCACAAACACATAAAGAATATATAGGCGCAGCAGTGGCTGTATGGTAAATAGATTCCTTACCAACAACATGGTCCCGGGTTCAGCCCCACTGCGTGGCACCTTGGGCAAGTGTCTTCTACTATAGCCTCGGGCTAACCAAAGCTTTGTGAGTGGATTTGTTAGACGGAAACTGGAAGAAGCCCGTCGTATATGTATATGTATGTGTATGTGTGTGTTTGTGTGTCTGTGTTTTCACCCCAGTATTGCTTGACAACCGATGCTGGTGTGTTTACGTCCCCTTAACTTAACGGTTCGACAAAAGATACCGATAGAATAAGTACTAGGCTTACAAAGAATAAGCTCTGGGGTCGATTTGCTCGACTCTAAAGGCGGTGCTCCAGCATGGCCGCAGTCAAATGACTGAAACAAGTAAAAGAATAAATGAGTACACGAGCACGCACACACAAACACAAACATACGCACACACGCATATTCACACATACACCCACACACACACACACACACACACACACACACACACTCACTCATAATTCATTGGCCAGTCCGGAGCTGCAGTAGAAGATACTTGCTTAAGAAACCTCGCAGGATGGGAACAACTCGGTTTGAAACATGCTTCTTAACCACAAGATAATAATGCAAGCTTAACTTTCAACACATCTAATTCCCAACCCTGACGCGCGTCGAAATGCATTTCATAGATTTGACTGAATTAGAACAAAAAAACGTGGTTAATTACTTCTTTCCCAATTACAGTTCTCTTGTTGTTTCTTTAATGTATGCGTTTATTGCTTTCTGATGAGAATGATAAAAGTCTATGCAATGATCACGAATCTTTCTTGATCTCAGATTTGCGTTGTCTATTTCCATTCCGTTCAGAGACTTTTTTTTTATGTATTGATCCTATAAAGAGCTTTTTCTTGTAATCACTTTATCCTGGTGTATTTCTTTTTTGAGTTTATCTCTTTCACAATGTTTCATCTTGTTACACTATTTAGTCAATAAATATACGCTATTTCAACTGGTGAAATATATTCGTCGCTTTCCTTGAAACCTTATCAGCGTTTTGCTTTCGTGTTTTATATTATGCTTTTAGCTACCACATGCTTTTTTACTAGATATTTTCAGTGGTTATTTCATGATAGTTTTTGGTTATTTCATGATAGTTTTTCTTCTTAAGAAAATATTTTATCTCTTTATGTGCTTCTTAAGCATAATCTCACTTTGTCTGATACTTTGTAGCGTATTCTAAATGCACTCATTATTTATTTTATAATCCTGGTAATTAATTTAGTGTTTAATTAAGATTATGATAGCTTACTAATCATGTACATCATAGACGCCCATTTTATAGCACTGGTGCATTCATTTGCATTCGAACATAATTTGAGAATGGTTAAGTACCAGTGTCATTTAGAGCCCTGATCCATTCTAACAAACAAAAATATGTATTAATAATTATGTAAACAGAATAGGAGGAGACGGGTGATATGGAGAGTCGCTGAAGAGGTCACTTGATGTGTAACGAAAGATTTCAGACAAGCGGCATTAAAATAAGAATAATAATAAAGCTGAAGTGAATAACGAATGTATAGTGCGTGTGGTTATTTGAGAAAATAAAACATATGATCGGCCCGAAATATAACAATAAAATTTGTATTTCATCTACTGTATCTTCGTGCACATACGTGTATAGGAACGTGTATTTATAATTTTATATACATATATGCTAGTACATATATGTGTGTGAGTGTGTGAACACCTTTAAACTTTTTTATACGTCCGTATTATTTATAGCGTATATCGTTCCCTTGTGTATTCCTTCATTATCCTAATGCTTGTCTGAACTTCCACGAGTGTGTGTTCCATTGCGACTAATATGTTGATGGCTGTATCTGCAAGAAACGTTTCCTACTAATTTTTTTTTATCTCTATTACTTTCTTCTCTATGATATTACTCTTTCCCTCTTTTCAATACACACCTAATACAATTTCTCCGTTAAATCCATGTGCACGATATCACATGAGTTTGTTGATTCTCCAATGATAAGATATGGTTCCAGCACATAGTCTGTTTAATTTGTCAATTACATGTATTAGTATTGAACAGAAAAGAGAGGATAGATGCGTCTCATTTGAATATCATTCCTGTAATTGCGATTGAGTTTATAATTTGTCTCTTTAGTGAAAAATTGATAGAATAAAATACCACAAATGCTAATCTTGAAGACAGCAATAGTAATAAGTATGTGAAAAGCAATAACAGCACTTGCACGATTTCAAATACTGCGATTCGTTCACTCTTCGTCTCTCTAAAATCAATCTTTCTTTTAATACAAAATAAACATACAGAATTTTGATATTATTTACAGTTACAACCAATCAAAAGTAGGTGGAATGATTTCGATAGAAAGAACAATATTTTTTGTTGTAGCAGGCAATGAAGAAGGGCAAAGAGAAAAATAATATATCTCTGCAAATAAGACAAGGTCGGCAAAATCTTTCACACATTAGGTAGTGCAGCAGACTCTACAGCGAATATTTGCAAGAGCTATGCGAATTAGCAAAGGTAAAACCGATATTATTATTTGATGAAGGTGTAACGAAGAGACAATCTGAAATTGTCACTCATAGCTCTTACTGTGCAAGCAATATATGGGCCAATGGAACGGATCGGAACCTCTACACGTTCATTGTTAGTTGCAAATTTTCTGTCGCGATATAGACGAGTGATCAAAGCAAGGCTAATGAAGTCATAGATGTTGAAAGGATTGTGGAAATCCAAATGACCGCCATAGGCCACAGAGCCATATGCCACAGAGCCATAGGCCACAGAGCCATAGGCCACAGAGCCATGGGCCACAGAGCCATAGGCCACAGAGCCATGGGCCACAGAGCCATAGGCCACAGAGCCATAGGCCACAGAGCCATAGGCAACAGAGCCAT
>NC_069001.1:27870140-27875108 GCF_001194135.2 Octopus bimaculoides | reverse complement strand
TAGGCCACAGAGCCATAGGCCACAGAGCCATAGGCCACAGAGCCATGGCCACAGAGCCATAGGCCACAGAGCCATAGGCCACAGAGCCATAGGCAACAGAGCCATAGGCCACAGAGCCACCTCAGTATTGTGCGTGGTAGAAGTTTCTGAGAATAAATGCTTGAGATTCATCTTTAATTGTAGTTCTACTTGTTTCATATTTTATTAGATCTGAATAGCCTCAAGAACTGAATGGGTTAAGCAGTAAACGGTTAATAATGGATAACAAAAGCAGCAGGAAAGAGAACAAAAAAAAAACTCCTTTAGAAATAATCAAAATCGAAATTCTTCCGATGGCAAATGAAATGTTTTTTATGCACGTTGTAAAAATAATGAGCAACCAACACGTCCACTAGCAGTGCTGACGTGTAGTTTTGTTTGATGTGAGAAAATCATAACTACAAGTAAAAAAAAAATCACACGCAGTCGTTGAAAATACTATAGAAAGACAGAAAAATCAAAGAAAAAGCAAATAATATAAAACAACAAAAAACATGTGAAGAAGAACAATTTCTTTCAGATGACAACGAAATCCATCCTCAGAAGAATAAGAAAACAAAAAATAAGGAGAAGAGAGTATTAACTGAGTTTCACTGTTTTTTGAAAAGTAATCAAACAGTTAATAGAGAAAATTACGCAGTACGGTGTCATCCATTTTTAAAAGACGCTATAGTGATAATTAAATAGTTAGGGTCATTATAAACACGATATGTAAAATACAAGTTTATTAGTAATATCTAAACAAAAATTCCACGAAGAGCTTCAAGGGCAAAGCCTCTAAATATTTACATTTTGCAACACCAGATACTCAAAAGAATTTTTACTGGTGCAATTCTATTATATTAGCTTGTGAACAGACCTGTTTTGAGTAACAGTAGAACCGACCCCAGTATAATGCGTGCATGACAGAAGAACATAGGTTTGTGAAACATAAAACTAGGGGTAAAAATCATATTGATAAAAAAAAGGAAGAATATGAAATGTGGGGAAGAAAAAGAAAAAAAAAGGGCTATTATGATTTGATAATTATAATGTTGATGATGATAATGGTAGCGCTAAAACGACGACTATGATGAAGATGACGACAATGAAAGTATTGATGCTGAATATGTTGAAGACGACGACGAAGATGACAGATATTAATGATGATGATGATGAAGTTAATGATAGTTCTTCGTGATGATCACATTGGAGACGTTTATGAGCCCGGTGATAATATAAGCAAGCTGCTTAATATTCACCTAACAAACTTCATATTGGAGTTATTGTCATCAGGTAATTGCTTTACTTTGCTTAACACTTTGAATATGTGACGATATAGAAAGTGAGGAAGAAAATAAATTGACACAGTGCGTGTATTATTAATGGTTCGATTTGTTTCATTTGACTCTTGTGTTTTCATTTATTTTGTCAAGGGATTTAAACAAATGACTGTGACATATTTATGCTTGATAATTGTGATTAATCGCAATGATCATTTGAAAGATGATAACAGCTCAGGTTAAAAGTATAAAACTATTCAAAGCTGCTTACTGAGATAGCCAACATATAATTTGATTAGTTTTCGTGCTTTATTCATTGTTCATGTTAAAATTGTTGTTGAGATGTTACTCCTGGAGATCGTAGTTCGAATAGAGCAAGACATTAGTTGTCCATTATCTTACCCATTTTATTACCAAAGAATTAGAATTTTGTGGATAATTTAGTTACTATGTGGAAGAGTTCGACTGACCGCTTGGGACCTCTTGTCGTTGAATAAATACTTGGCTCCTGTTAATAACCCGTTATTGTTATTACATATAATTTGATGGATTTTATTGTAATACATCATTTAATGATAACAAGCGGACCTACGTTGAATGTGGACTGAGATGAGGGTGTTCTCAGCACGCCCTCGTATAAGGTGCACTCAATGCCTTCAACTGGTAATAAGTACAAAGATACCAAATATCTAACTGAATGAAACCATTCTCCGTATTTTTAACCCTTGTTGATCACATAAACGTAATATTAAAAAAAAAATTATCTCTTCTTTCTTTCTGAGTCTATTCAGTGTTTCTCAATCTCTCGTTCTCATTCTCACGTTTTGTATTTACGTTTATGATTATTAAAATATACGATGAGATCTGTTTCCTCATTGGACTACATATATACACGCACACAACAAGTATATTCAATACCTCACTACTGACAACTATCGAATGACCAGCAACAAAGCGATAATCATTAAAATCTGTTGATTTTGAGTAGTCTCATATCAGGGTTTTTTCTAACGAACCTGAACAACAGCTAAAAATTGAAGAGAAAAATGGTCCTAGACAAATTCAAAATGGAAATTGAACAACTACAATTAAGGGTGAACTCTAATGAAGAAATATTCAAATAAACTGACTTCCAAAAATGCAGAAGGTTCAATAGAAGAAAACTGTCATTGGAATATTGTCAAAATTTAGCGTTCATTAGACGTTGAGACAAAATGCTCAGCAGCATTTACTCCATCCTCACGTTCTGAGTTCAAGTTCCATCTAGGTCGAGTTTGCATTCCATCCCTTCGTAGGGCAAAGTCGTCAGCACATTGAGCGAAATGCTCAGCGGCAATTCGTCCATTTTCATGTCTTAAGGGGTCGATAAAATAAGTACCAGTTGAGTAATGGGGTCAGAGTAATCGAATTATTCACTTCCTCTAAACTTCTGTCCTTGTGTCAAAATTTGAAACTAATATAAAGAGTTAGTATCTTATAAAAAATACTAAAATGATATTTTGCTGGAATGTCAAAACAAATAAGAATTCCCACTCAAAGAATCCATTAAAAATTTAGTTGAGACAAACACAATATAGCCCAAAGAATCTCCATATTTCAATAAGTTTGCATATCATGCACATTGTATAACCTGTTCAATATTTGAAATAAACTTGTAAAGATTTTTTTCAACGTCTTTGCTATTTTTGTTTTAACGCGTAGACCGCAGAAGAATAATGTGTTTAAACGTATCTTTGTTATTAGTAGACAATGCTTAATAGAGCGTGTCAGATACATGCGAATAGAATAAAGATGCTCACAAATCTGGCAATAGACATTACTGTATTTATTGCCCTCAAACAATGGTCTAAAATATATAGTTCTATTAACAATCAATACTCAGACACCAACAAAAGAGAAATGAAGCATACAAATACAGAATAATTATATGTGCGAAGGAGTACATTGCCAATATTTATTTAGGTTCATACTACATGAAACAAAACAAAGTAAAAAGAGTAAAAAATAAAGCAAGCTTTTGTGACTTAATGTGCATTTAAAACAGGTACTGCTTGAGACAACATAAACAACGATATAGAAAGACAAATTCAAAATGAAAGGAATCTTTGAATGCACTGTGTATAATGAAACAATTCTCAACATAGCTTAGAATGGCAATGCTAATATGTATAGATGTTTACTGAAAGGTTTTTGAAACAAGTGAAAATAAAAAAAAAGGAGAAAGAGGACGAAATAAAATATACACTGCAGAAAGATCATGTAAATTCTGGTAGAAAGTGTAATTCTGTGATGGTATCCGCGCAAAGGAAATCGAGACAGAATAATAAGATGACATAAAATTGCCGCCGGCAGTTGAAGCCACAAAACTAAAGAGACCTTCTGATCTAATAACATGATGTAATAATACACTTCAAACAAGAGAGACTCTTCTCTTGGAATATGAAACATTCTGTTTCGACATTGCAGGTACCACTTATGTAATAGTTCTTCTAAGTTTTTGGAAGAATCATTGTGTTTAGGTATATGGTGAGTGTTACACATTACAGATGTTATATTATATGATTGCTTCGCAAGGAAATTTCTGAATGCAACCAATCGGTGTATCAGAGTAATACGAAAGGAGCAAATGAAGATTTTGGGGGTCATTGTTGTGTTAAATATTATCATATACAAGCTCTTCCAACTACAATGGAAACCACTTTTCAAGACAGGAAATCTACCATCAAAATAAGAAATATTAATACCATTCTTCATGAGAGATTAGAAAACAAACACATAAGCAAACTGAAAATACTAAATTTATCCACGAAGATGTTATATTAAGAAGGAATTAAACTCTTGGAAAATGGATTGTAATTCACACCCATTCCAAAACCCAACCAGGCTGAACTCACAAAGGACACAGAGGACTTTTGCCGGGAATTACAATTGAAAGAATTTGTTCTGAACACGGGATACACAGACGAATCAGTGGTTAAAAACAGAGCAGGATTTAGACCTCCCTCAAATACAGACAAACACTTAGATGAATATATTAGCTACCTACGACAATCAGCTCAATCTAATATGACAGAGTGGAAATGTAAATCTAGAATATATAAAGATCAAGTCCAAGTAAAAAAAAAAAATGAAAAAAGACTCATCGATATTTTTCAAAGAAGCTGACAAAGGTGGAGCAATAGTTATCATTGGACAAGAACAATTACAGTGATATGGTTACGGAACAAATTAACGTCCAACACTTTTTTAAGAAGCTAGAACAAAACTAGGATGAAAATATCATGAGCAAAATACATAGACTGGTCTCAAAATATTGTAATAACCTCACTGAGAAAGAAGTTAATTATTTAACTTCGAAGTAAAAACCATTGACTTCTAAGGATTACCTAAGAACCACTAGCAACAAGATATCCACGACAAAATAAAAGGAAATATATGCCGAAATTTCGAAACCCAGAGACCAATCATTGCAGGACCAGTATCCAGTGCACAAAACTTAAGCAGCTTAATAGATATTGTTCTAAAATGTTTATGCAAAATGATACCGAACTTTGTCCGGGATAATATGGACTTTTTAAACTACATACAACTAAAACAACCGGAACTAGCATCCCAACAATCCACAGAAAGACAACAAACATACATACATACATATATACATATATAT
>NC_069001.1:27868652-27869863 GCF_001194135.2 Octopus bimaculoides | reverse complement strand
ATATATATATATATATATATATATATATGGATATATATATATATGTATATATATGTGTACATATATATATATAATTATATATGATATTGCCCTTGTATTGAGCACATTGGTGAATGCCTTCCTGTTCGTTATTTGAATTAACATATATTTTGTCAAATACATCTGTATGACTCAGAGTTAAGTTAAAAATGAACGTAGTATTTATTGGATCGATAAAATTTATACGGGGCTCGGTGCGATGAAGTAAAAAACCTTAACGATGCTGGTTTATTTAACATGCACGTAATTTAGTGACACATACTAGTGAGAGAATAAATTTAAAACTATAAAAGGTAACAAAAATAATGTATGCAACATTGATGAGTATTGTTAGATGCAGTTCGAATTTTGAACAATGCAGAAAGAGAAATATACGTAATCTTTATAAAAGCTGGAACATCTCTAGAATTCTGTTCCTAAAATAAGCTTCTATTTTACCTCAAACAAGAACAAATATAGATAAAGCAAAACATAGACACAATCAAAACCAACAAAATACTATAGACAAATCTGCATTGCATGGAACTAGAAATATCCTAAGGAAACAAATTTCTATCTAATTTCCAGACCTGATGGGAAAAAAAGTGAGAACGTTAATTTCATTTTCCAGTAGTCAATACCTACAATGTGCATTCAAACATGACAAAACAAAGCAAAAGAAAACTAATAATAATAATACGAATAATAATAATACTGATGAAGATGATGAAGACCATGATAACAACAACAACAACAATAATAATAATAATAATGATAATAATAATAATAATAATGATAATAATAATAATAATAACATGAATGGGAAATGAATAAAAGACGTTTCAACAAAACACTAAGACATATCGTTACATAGAATGAAGAAAAGAAAGTTTAACTAGAACACATTTTCTGTGTGATTTCTTTTTGTTTACATTTGGTACGTGAGATGTTACTCTTTTTCATTTTCTCTCGCACGTATTGTAACTTAATCCGATTTCCCCACTATACCACTATACATGTATCTCTTTATTTTCCTCCATCTATCTCATCTTATATACTAACATCCATAATTAAAGTATATGACCGCTTAAAGTTTAACGACTTATGTTGCACTTATTGAATTAAAGAAGCGCCTTACACACATGCATATATATATATATATATATATATATATATATATATATATATATATA
>NC_069001.1:27864412-27868579 GCF_001194135.2 Octopus bimaculoides | reverse complement strand
ATATATAGATAGATAGACAGATAGATAGATAGATAGATAGATAAATATACATATATATATAAATATATGTATGTATATATACATATATATGTATGTACACACACACACACATATATATATATATATTTATATATACACGAATATACGTATAGACACACATATGCATGTGTGTGTGAGTACATATATAAACAAGTGCAAGCAAGAAAAACAACAACGCGTGTCTGTGGTACACGTACTGTGTTATTAGACGCCCAGGAAAGAAAAGAAAAGAATGTATGTATGTATGTTATTCTGTTATTTTGTATCTAACAGTGAAGGAGTAATTAATCCTGAAGCGCAAACATCTGTTAGTAGAACATAAAATGCATAATCGAAAGTACAGAAAATTTACTCATCGATAATTAGAATAATTGATGTCACCAGAAGGATACATTGTGTAGGGTTAACTTTATGTTTCTCAGACACAACTGAATAATATAAATCACACACACAAAAAAAAGCTCAGATAATTATTTCATTAAGTTTTGTGATGTGTCTACATTAGGAAGAATGCGGATAAAAGAGGCTAAACGCGAAAAGTAAATTGTTGTCTACTACCTACCGTAGTAAACATTCTATGAAGTTGCTAGGTAGGCTAGAAGTAGCAGCCGCATTTCCATTGAGTTACAGAGTACGGTTATACTGTAGCAAATTTTGAGTCGATAATGTACATATAAATATATTCAAATTTACAGGACGGTCGTGGTTAGACCGAACAACGAAGACTTGCTGTAGGATTATCTGGAGCTAAGCAGCAACGGTAAACGTTTCTGATTTTAAGGATGCATCAGTGCATCGCACAGCTGGCGATGAGAAATTAAAAACGTTTAGACTGCACACAATAGAGCCTTGCACTTGTGTATGTGCCTAATTGTTTGCTTCGCTCTGTGTATCTGTAAAACTGACTTGCACCAAGAAGATGTGGTTGCAATTACCAAACTACATTCAAATTTTATGATATCTTGCCAAATAGTGATTTCCTATACTTTTCACATTTGTCTTTCACTTTTCAACCAAGATTTTTCTATGAACACAACACAAAACCACTGTGAAATTGCATTTAACACTTCTGTATGTGTTTTTATTATTCGCCGAAGAATAGCTCTAGTTTCAGCTATTGTCCATCTTTAATATGAATTTCAGTTTGTGCTCCGCTATCTACAGTTACACGGGATCAACTTCGCGTTCAGATGACCTCCTAGTATTAGAAGGAGAATTTGAATTAAATCATACCTTTCTCTCCTTGAATTTAGACATAAAAATGACGAGACGGTCTAGTAAGGCTATCCGTATTGAAAGCACTTTTTGGCTTTAATTACAACTGTTAGAATTATTGTGTACATTATACACAATTACAACTAAAAAAATTTATGTTCCTCTTCAATAATTCATCCCCTTCACATTCAAATGCCTCAAATGAGATGCAAACAAGCAAAAAAAAAAAAAAATCAGATGCCATTATTTGCTTGAATATGTTTCTCATCAAAGTAACCTCCATGAAAGCCACATACGCAAGAGGGTTTTCTAATATTGGTACAAATATAATGCCACTCACCGAATCTATAATAAGTCTCTAGAATGGATTCATATAGCAGTTAGAACTACCGTCAGAAAGGTGACTACGCTTTTACCTTGACAGCTGAGAAATGGAATGTACATAGGATGGCTTAACATACACTATATGTCAAACAAATAATTAAAGATGGTGGATTATTTGAATGACTGTCATTAAAGTTTGCTATGCGCTGAAATAATAGCAATGCACAGCAGTCCTTTGTCAGAACGCGTTGGAAACCACCACTTAATCAATTTGCCTAGCTACTCAATCTGTTTAGCTAGACAAGAATACAAAATGACACTTCACCTGATACTGTGTCTATCCAGTCACTCACAGATTCTAATAATGAATTCAGGAAATTATTGTTATCTCAGTAGTCCTTTTTGTCTCTCACAGTTCTTGTACAGTAATGATGTTCGTGCTCTTAGCTCCAGGCACTCATGCAGTTACGCAGGTATTACAGTCTTTCAGTTTTCTTAGTCAACGAACACAAATGTGATCTACACAGGACGAAAATAAGCCGTGATAGTTTCTTCTGTTTCAACAGAAATCAAAAGGCAACTGCTGATGAAGACTGAGTAATTAAGTGCCAGTAGAAGTCGGAATGTGGTCTGATATATCTGCTAGAACAGATCCAAATTACTGCAACAACAAAAGCAAGAAAGATACACTTTGTTTCCTTAAACATTATCAATATTGAGATTGAGATAATTTTAGGTACCTCTACACTTAAAAAGGCAAATACACTAACCTTAACTGTCTTCCAGTACTGTCTCTGACAATCACTAGTGGTTTTTCCCCTATTGAAAACCTAAATAAAGATATTCTTGAAACAACAGCCAATATGCATAGTCTCCATTTATTTTGAAATCTATTTTCAAAAAATTATTGCATCGCACAATTCATAAGATCATACACGCCTACAATTCATAAGTTCGTGGACGCCCATCTCTTGTTCATTTGTGTGATTTTTTGTAGCACTATTTGAGATGTGTTTGTCAGCCCCTATTTTGATAGTTAATGACAGTATTAGTGGTCACTCAGATGGACCGCTGACTGTGTAGCGTATCCCAATGTAAAGTAGAAAAAGAAAGAGAGAAAGAAAGACATCAGATGGAAGAATGAATAACAAAGTTGTCATAATTACACCGCAAAGAATATATTTAAGACTGGCCTTTTCATAACCGAAAAATAAACTACTAGACCTAGTTGTATATATTCAACAAACCACAGATTTAACAAATACTATAATGTTGGTTTCAAATTTGGCCAGAAGGTCAGTAATTTGTGAGAATGTACTACGTTGATTAACTCAATTACAAGGATCAACTGCTACTTTATTTTCAACTAAGAAAAAATGAAAGGCAAAGTGCACCTCGGCAGAATTTGAACTCAGAAGATAAAAACGGACGGAATACCGCTAAGCGTGCTAACTATTCTGCCAGCTCGCTGCCATAACGACATTGTAATATATAAAAAAAATTAACCAAGAAATTCGTTCGACTCGCTAGAAATACAAGCTAATATTTCCTTAGGTGAAACATTGCCATCAGGGGAGGGTTGTTAAGTCGTGAACGATTTAAAATGTTAATGGATGAGTTTTAACCAAGCATGATGTGAGCTTGCAATGTGAAAATAGATGTATCTTGAACGTGATTTGCTGGAAATAATAAACAAATCATACTCAAAGAACACAATAATACCTTAAAAAAAGGAATAGAATAATGTAGAACAGCGTCTATTGTTTTAAAAAAATAAGAGATTGTGTTAATTGACATATATTTTAATATAGAGGTTATACGGTTAATTTGCCGCTTAGTAATAAGATTTTCCATATATAAAACTTATTGTTTCCATGAAGTGTGATTTACATTCAGCAAATTATTCTGAACAGAGTGAAGTAAATATTTTTGCTATTATGCACCCACAAGCACACAGAATCAAACACACGAATTTATAAACCACATTCTATTATTACCATTTAGTTTAAGGCGGCGCGCAAGCTTAATCCTTAGCGCGCCGGTCTGAGTTCAAATTCAGTCGAGATCGACTTTGCCTTTCATCCTTTCGAGGCCGATAAAATAAGTACCGGTTGAACGCTGGGGTCGATGTAATTGACTTATCTCCAAAAGATTGCCCTTGTGGCAAAATTTAAAACTATTATTATTATTAGTTTATTTAAATGTGTCATGGCACACATATTTACATGGATCTCTTATGAATATGTTTGTTTGTTTATTATGGAGAATTATTATAGAACAATTATTTAACTTGCACGGGAAGTTACAGTATTTTATGTAAAACAGAATACATAAAAAGAAAATTTAATGCAATCTCAAGAAGGAGATCGTGTAATTTGAAATTATTACCCATCAACATTTATTTACTAGGTCGCGAGACAAATATATAATTGATAGTTTTTTTTTCGGCATCATTTCGTTGAATTGATCAACAGAAAATGGGAAGCCTATTCGCTTTGATATAAAAATTAACTATGGCTCAAATTATTAAACATAACACACGTGTATAATGTTTCTTTCCTCTGGTAAGAAATTACCCATCATAAAAAA
>NC_069001.1:27861171-27864312 GCF_001194135.2 Octopus bimaculoides | reverse complement strand
ATATGAGTGTGTGTGTACAACATCGAAGATCCTGAACTATAAGTCCTAAGGATTTTCTGGATTATCCACATTTTTTTTCCAATCCAGGACTGTTCATCTTGTTCAGCACACTCTAAATTAGAAAAATACTCTGTTTTCTTTAGTACTTAGTCAACTAGAGGTATATTAACCTAAATTATGTTCATAATAAGATGCTCCACACGGCAAGTAGGTGTATATATTGTTTAGTGGCACAAAACATGATAATTAAACCTGAATACACGAGTATATACAAATCTATTTCAAAAAATTATATATCAGAAAATCGACCTAATGGCCGATGCTTTTCTGCATGGCAGACACACACACACACACACACACACACACACGCGCAGAGTTTCCTCACACATACACCCACGCAGTCTCATCACACACACAGAGTCTCATCAAACACACATACGCACACACAGAATCTCATCACACACATACACATTTCAAATGACTAAAACAAAACAAAAAAAATACAGTTAAACAATGATTATTAGTAGCAAATACGGAAGAAGCCAATATTATGTCGTCCCAAAGCAAATTTTTATTTCCACAGCTATGCTTGTACTTACACGCACACGTATATTATGCAACAACAACACAACCACTCAAAAATATATATACATGTGCATATTCATGCAGATATGTATACGCACATGCATAGGTACATTATTCAATACATTATCGATTTCGAATTTTGGCTTAAGACCAGCAATTTCGGGGAAAGGTTAAATCAATTACATCAACCCCAGTTCTCAACTGGTATTTATTTTTACCGACCCCGAAAGGATGAAATGCAAAGATCAACTCGGCGGAATTTGAACTCCGATCTGAAAACTGTCGAAATGCTGTTATGTATTTTAGCCGATGTGTTATCGATTCGGCCAGCACGTCGCCTTATTATTTAATATAATATTATATTTTAAAATTCTACCGCTATGTAATTCCCAGCTAATTTCTCACCTAGTAAACTTTGAACGTCACTAAATTTCCGATGCTTCGCTATTAAGAATAAAGTATTAACGTTGGTCCATCTAAATATAAAGCATTTATAAAATTCAACAGAAATAATGTGAGAGAAGAGAAACGAATAAAATAGATTTTGCCACAAACAACCCGGCCAATGGAAGACATGTAAACAACAAGGGATACAAAACCAGAAGACTGTGAAGATGTTGCAAAATGGAAACTACAATAAAGAGAAAATCAAATGGAGGAACGTGTAAGCAGAAATATAAACGCCACAATAACAACAATATATTGGAAATAAACTATAGACTTAGCGTCATAAATTGCTCTATCGGAAATCATTATGGTTTTGATGTAAGCATTGACGTGTAATGCAACCGTGTCCACAGCGTGAAAAATATTTCGCGCTGTTTGTAAACTGTACTACATAGGAAGCAAAGAAAAATAGAGAAGACAGACATAAGTAATATTTGTATAGAATATAGAACCAAAGATATGTAGGACAAAAGGTACATCTCCAAGCACGAACAGCCATACAACTTAGAATTATAAAATGTAGCCGAAATTTATATATACTTGTGTATGCATATGCATATAGATATTAATCTGTGCATGGTGGCTGTGAGGTAAGAACGTTTCTACCCAACAACATGTTTCTGGATTCAGTCCCACTGCGTGGCACCTACTCTGGTCTCGAGCTGACCAAAGACTTGTGAAAGGATTTGATAGACGACAGTTGAAAGATACATGTCGTGTGTGTGTTGGAGGTGTGTGTGTGCGTGTGTGCATGCATTTATGTGTCTGTGTTTGGTCTCCAACCATCGTCTGACAACCAATGTTGGTGTGTTTATGTGCCTGTAATTTAGTGATTCGGCGAAAGAGACCAATAGAATAAGTAGTAGGCTTACAAAAAGTAAGATCTCAGGACATATTCATTGTAAGCCTAGTACTTATTCTATCAGTCCTTTTTGCGGAATCGCTAAGTTACGGGGACGTAAACGCAGCAACATCGGTTGTCAGACGATGGTTGGAGACCAAACACAGACACACAAATACACACACATAGACACATATATGTATGTAAGACGGGTTTCTTTCAGTTTCTCTCAATCAAATCCACTCGCAAGGCTTTGGTTGGCCCGAGGCTGTAGTAGAAGACAATTCCCCAGTGGGGCTGAACCTGGAACCATGTGGTTGGGAAGCAAGCTTCTTACCATACAGCTACTTCTGTGCCTTGTGTGTATGTTTATATATGCGTGTATGTGTGTGTATATGTGTGTGTATATGCGTGTGCGCGCCTGTGTGTGTGCATTTGTTTGTGCATGTGTGTGTGTGTGTGTGTTAAATGGAATGTGACTTCAAAGCCAAGGGTGTGTGGAATTTTCAGGACATTTATAAAGAGAATGTTAGTCTTACAACTGTTTCAGGGATATTAGGGATATCCCTTCATCAGAGACGATGTGAGATGGTTAAACGGAGGGAAATATTAGAATTCAATATGAGGAATTGCTTTCGAAAAGGACGGAAATAAGAAGTATATAGGGAAATAGGAGAATGAATGAAGAAATAAAAATGAAAATGCATAAAGATGTTATAGTTGCAGTTCCATTATCTAAGTAAAGTGGTGTGTAGAAGTGGTAGAAATACCTCCTGTAAGTGGTATGTAAATTCCAATAGGAGTTCATACTTTGCCAACACAAATGGAAAGTGTGGAGACGTACATTCCATGTGTTGTTCATTCAAATCGATCTTTTGGCCCGAATGGAAATTTGAGAATGTAGAGGTAGTAAGGATATGTATGTTAAAAGGAAGAGAGAGGTCTAAGGCAAAGGTGAGAAAGAAGGAAAGAAGGAGGAAGAGAAAATGAAAAATAGTGTAAGTGAAAAAAAATGAAAGAAGGGGTGTTAGCTGGTGGTCAAGATATGAAGGGGGATGGGAGAGGAGTAGGGAATGGGTTTGATAAGATAAGAATCGATCTAAGTAATGAATATGTGTGAGGTGTATGATGTGGGGTGATAATTTAGAATGGAATTAAGGGATGGGTACAGAAAAAAGCCATAGGAGGGGGTGCATTCATGTATACATACATATACACACACACACACACACACACACACACACACACATATATATATATATATATAT
>NC_069001.1:27856685-27860078 GCF_001194135.2 Octopus bimaculoides | reverse complement strand
TATATATATATATATATGCATTGTGAGATATTGATTTACTGCATTCACTGTCACTCAAGGAAGCCAAGAACAAAGTCTCCAAACAGAAGGAGAAACTACATATTCTCAGAAAGGCACCAACGTTAATCCCTCACCTCCAACGTCACCTGAATTGTATGGTATGAGCAGCTCGTCGTCTCTGACAAAGAGCACCAAGCCCTAAAGTCTTGTGATTGTGAAGCCGCCAATTTTAATCGGATTATTGTCTAGCAAATTCTTTCAAGATGCTTTAGTTTAAGAGGCTCAGGTAACCACACAATAGGGTTGATATTTTCTCGAAATTTTCGCGAAAACCTTTGCTCAATAATTCCTAGGTCATGTGAATAATTGAGAACTGTGGTTCATAGATCTGGCTTGCTACAGATGCAGCAGAATTTCGATCTATGTCTCCATAAGGATCTAATTTCCCTCCGGGTTCAGCACACATTGTGTTGTGTCGACGCCCCCAGGCGAAGAAATAGGATCTCCCAAGATATATAAATATGGTAGTTTGGCCGTGGTAAGAGTGTTGAGTAGCAGTCGAGTAGCAGTTGTGTAGCGGTTCAGCAGAGATCCTTCGAAGGTGCTAGATAACAGTAGCATTGAGACATAACACATTTATTCCCCTCTTAATTTCTAGCTATGGCGACAGTAAGTTTCGTCAGAAAACTAGAGCCCCTTGTTTTTTTACAAAGAACAGTGACTACTAGAACTTATTTAGATAACAAATTTGCCCATTCTCCTGAATCTAGGTAGATATGGACTCCTTTTTTTCTGCATATAAATTATGTTCCCATGCATTAACCTGTCATCGTAGATTGCGGCATTCTTCAACTATGTGGAGGTAGCCCAGAGTCGCTTTCTGGCGTATCTTTGATCATACCCTAGACCTAGTGGAATACATTTTCAAAATAGGTTCCTCATTTTTAAACACGATGGACCCACCCACGTGTAACAAGGTGGTTATATGCTACGCTTGATTGAGGACTACATCTTTGAGCAAAGCGTACTACTATAGAAGTGCTGAAAAGTTCCTCACATTAAGTAATAGAACATACAGGAGGATCACTTAGTTATGATTTTATTCTCAGATTCACACAATTATTGCAGCAGTCTTTCAGGTTTCCTAAGCTCTGTAAAAGAACTCGAGAGGTTAGGCCTCCAAATAGGTCTTTCGCCTACAGGTCTTTCGCCTACAGGTCTTTCGCCTATAGGCCTTTAAAGTCACGCACTTTTCAGCTCATCCACGTATTTCCAGTGAAAGATGGCGCAGGAGTGGCTGTGTGGTAAGTAGCTTGCTTACCAACCACATGGTTCTGGGTTCAGTTCCACTGCGTGGTACCTTGGGAAAGGTGTTTCCTACTATAGCATTGGGCCGACCAAAGCCTTGTGAGTGGATTTGGTCGACTTGCAAACATCCGTTGCATCGGATATTTTCAGTGTAGAGCACATACGGCAGAACTTGGAACTTTATATTCAGTATTACAAACTACAAAATCGATATCTATCACATTCAAGTCTTATAGTATACTTTACTATATTATATGATGATACGAGAGAGGTACTCAAAAGTTACTGGCTTTGGGCAAAATAAAATACAAGAGTGTTACTTAATTATGATTTTAGTTAACATATTCTCCTCTCAAGTATACATCCTTATTGAAGCAGCCCTTCAGTTTTTCTAGGCTCTGTAGAAGAACTCGGAATGTTGGACCTCCAACCAGGCCTTTTGTGATACCCTTAACGACAGCGACTTTCCAACACCCACTCGTATATTGTTGTTGTCGTCATAAGAATCTCCTAACATTTGAGAGGACGTAGAATAATTTGAGGTGAAGGAAGGAGGACTGGTTCTCGGGTCATTTAAAGCAGTCGTATCCGAGGGTGATTTCTAATGAATCCGAACAACAACAAAGGCTTGGAGAGAAAATGGTTCGAAACAAATTCCAAATGGAAATTGAACAACTACGATTAAGCCCTGTAAAAGAACTCGGAAGTTTGGGACTCTAACCAGAAATTTTGCGATACACTTAAAGCTAGGAATTTGTTCAGCAACCCCCTCTTATGTGTGTGCATATATTTAGGTGTGTATGTATTTATGAGCGTGTATCTACGTGTGAGTGTTGTGAGATGCGTGGGAATCTGTGTATAAATTCGGCTAAGCAAATGTGTTAACGTCACATAATGCATCATTGCCATTGAGATGAATTTGTAAAACGTGTTTGATTCTACTAAAATATTCATCTCTCATACGCAATTCCACAACCTTAGCGCACGCAGTTTCGTTTTCACTGGTGCCGAAATGTTTATTGAAATGAGAGAGTCGTTCATCTCATTTGCTATCGCTCTATCTCTTTCAATGACTATCAACATCATCTCTCCGACTAAGCAGTTTGCTTCTTTTTTTTATCATCACGTTGTTGCATAATTCCAGTCCAAAAGACAGATTAATCTGCCTTGCTAAAGCTTCAACATAATCACTTTTGAGTATTTCTCAGTATGCCTCAGTTTTCATTTAAAATAAGAGCCGGATATGTCACACCTTGTGATATTTTGCTGCGGATTTAATGAATATTAGTAATATGTTGACATTGATTACAACATGTAATCACTTCTACTAGACTGGATTATTCTTCTACAATGAGATTTCCAAAAATATTGCAACGCCCACACAGTCAAGCTATATAGAGACGAACATACAAGCAAAGAAATGTATGTGTATGTGTGCGTGTGAATGTGTATACATACTTACACACACATTTTCTTATTCTTTAATTCTTTTATTCCTTTGAGTCATTTGACTGTGGCCATGCTGGATCACAGCATTAAAAGTGTTTTAGTCGAACAAATCGGCCGTAGGACATTTTTTTAAAGCCTAGTACTTATTCTGTCTGTTGCTTTCGACGAACTTGCTAGCTTGCGTGGAGGTAAAACGCACCAATACCAGTCGTCAAGTGGTGATAGAGGACAAACAAAATGACACGCACACACACACGCACACACACATTTACGCGCATATGTGTATATATATATATATATATATATACACACAATGGAGCAAGTATTTACATACCTGCTTTGCTACAGTCGGCAGCTACACGCTTCAAAGCATGCTGCAGATCTCCTCCTTAGAACAAGAGAATATGCCATGACTGGAGCAGTATATCATGTGACCTCTTTAAAAACATCAAATATAAATATATAATGAGGTGGAGGCGTGGCTCTGTGGTAAGAAGATTGCTTCCCTACTGCGGGGTTCTTCGTTCAATCTGACTGAGTGCCATTTTGGGCATGTGTCTTTTACTATAGCGTTGGGCCGACCAAGACGCTGTGAGTTAATTTGATAGACGGAAACTGTATATATATATATATATA
>NC_069001.1:27855094-27856326 GCF_001194135.2 Octopus bimaculoides | reverse complement strand
TATATATATATATATAATTCATCAGGTGCTAATAAAGAATATATATATATATAATAGTTATCGCCAAGCCAACATGGCAGTCCGGTTCCAAACACCATTCTGTATATCTGACGTAAGCTGAATATACTGTAGAAATTCACGAGAATATTCGTCTCGAGAAGGCATCGCTTTCAGACATATACAGTTAGAAGCATAGGCGTATATTAGTAGCAGACAATATTGCTATCTGAATCAGTATTGAGCATGTGACAATGTCCTTGATACGAGTCCACTATTCATCCGTCTCTGAAGACAGTCTCGTAGTCGATTCGCTTTAAGTACACGCATCCTTTGCTTCGTTAAGTTTTTTCAATGACATACGATACAAAATCCGTTGATTGAACCGTAAAATTACCAATATTAGGACGCCTAAGGTGGCTTGGCGTTTAAATCCTCTGGCATGTGCTGATGCAGAAATGTGGCCAAATGTATATTATTCCACAATTTAGTGATGCAAAGAATGTGATTCTCTCCCTAGGCAATCATAATACCCAGGCGCCTAACCCAAACCAGCTCCCTAAAGAATATCCTTCGGTACCTTTCTGGAAAGAAATAATAAAAATTTGGAAAGTTCTCAGTGATGATAGTTTGCCTACGGTCTTAGATCGTGGTTTACCATTAGCGTAAATATCTATTTCCTCTATGTTAAACAGGTGAATATGTTACAGATTACGAAAACTGTACTTTTATGTGCACTACGAAATAGAAGTACGATAATAAAGCCTCAGACGTTCGGACCAATTTCATCTTCCATGCATTCGTTGGCCCAACTGTCTCAATATATTTGTGTAAACTTCAACCGAGAAAAGCAAATAAGTATTTTATGTGAATTCTAATGTGTATTTAGTTTCTCAATTACAATGATCTATTCTGAATTGTGATTGCTTTTATTGTCGATGGAGTATCTAAGAAGGACGATTCTGTTAGAGTGCAGAAATTCGGTTTAGACAACTTATCCAACGTCGTCTGTTTTCAAGTAGTTAAATATTATTGCATCTGCAACCATATTACAATGACAAGAGTAATATTGCGATTATAGAAGAATGTAATTACACGTTAAATGGAAAGGCAAGAACAACAGCTCCACAAAAGATAAAAGTGTCTCTATAGAATTCAGAAAAAGAATCACTGACATCTTGCTTTGATAGTTAATATTAAACTGATTTGACATTCAGATATATATATATATATGT
>NC_069001.1:27854038-27855001 GCF_001194135.2 Octopus bimaculoides | reverse complement strand
GGCGGGGAGACGGGAGGAGAGGATGAGGTCATGGATAGTGGAGGACACAGTCTGTTGGTAGCTGGGCGTGGGGTCGGAGGGCAGAGGGCGGTAGAATGAGGTATCTCGAAGTTGACGGAGAGCTTCGATGCATAAAGATATTTATATTTACATATAGAGATTATATTTATAAATTACTAGTAAAATAAGATATCAGATGGTAGAGACAGTTAATGGAATTTATTAGGTTGTGTTATAAATAAATATCATACATCTGAAATGCAATACTTTGTGACATGAACGTTCAAATGCAATTCGGAGTACTTCTGAATTTTCGACTATTGAACTCCATAAAATACAAACTACTTAAGTACGGAAATAGTTGGTGTCTAACGTACCTGAAACTAAAACATATTTTAAGTTGGAAAACGTATTTATAACGCAAAACTTATATCTGAAGTGTTACTTATAGACATTATAATGCCATTCTTTTTTATACGACTACAAAACTGCTATTCAATGAAATATCCCCTTAGTATTTTTCTCCTTTTCATTTTAGTAACTATACAGTACTTAATCTAGCATGAACATAATGCTCTCCAATAATATTGCATATTAAGTAGAATTCAAATGGTGTCTATGAAATAACGGCATGTATGTGTTTAGTAGTTAAGTATGATGTAGAAACTTAAGAACAAATAAATACGAACATACACCATAACATACGTCACAGAAAAAGAGTTACGTTCTCAAATACAAATACAATCACGTATGTATATACTGTTGTGTGTATGTGTGTACGCGGTTGCTCACCCGTGTGTGTGTATATATATGTATATGTGTGTGCCTGTGCGCGTGTATGTATATATTTATATATATATATATATATATATATATATACACATATAGATATATATATATATGTGTGTGTGTGTGTGTGTGTGTGTATGTGTATGTGCGTGTCTGTGTGTGTATATGCATGTA
>NC_069001.1:27850482-27854028 GCF_001194135.2 Octopus bimaculoides | reverse complement strand
GTGTGTATATGCATGTATAAACGTGTGTCAGTGTGTGTGTATGCATGTGTATTTGTATGTGTATATATATATATATATATATGTGTGTGTGTGTGTGTGTGTGTGTTTGTGTGTGTTTGTGTGTGTGTGTGTGTGTGCATGCGTTCGTGTGTGTATGCAAGAATACATATTAACATGTATACAAACGGTAAAATATCACAAATCAAATGCAATTATTTAAACAGACAACGATTTAACAAAATACAGTGTAATATTTAAAGTATATACTTCCTCTATATAATCTCTCAGCTATTGAAATGCAAAAACACTCTCCTAACGGACAAACTGAACATGCGTTTTTGATAAATAGAGGTCATATTTTGTTATTTGGCAAAAAATAAAAGCATCGGAACTTTGTGAGAAAATTCGTAATATCCGGAATAAAAAGTGGTTCTTGATGATATAATAATGAATGAAAATCAATTCAATTCTCTGGAAAGACTTAATGATGATATCGCCATCATTAAACTAAACAATAATGCCTGTACAATGTTTCCTGTAGATATACACGGGGATGTAGATAAAAACAAGGTATTTTGAATTGTCAGGTTATTATGTAATTGAATGTCAATTCAAAAATAAATATTTGCTATTGTGAAGTGTTTACAATAATGGAATAACTAAAACAAGTTTAAGCACCTTCAGAGTGGAACAGGAAATAACAAATTATGCTGAATTTCGAACATTTATATTATAAGATTCGGTTAGATGAGAAAGGGTAGAGCCTCTAATATGTCTGCACAGCCAATTTTGTCATTGTTTCTTTCACTGTTACCAACACCAGATTTGAGTACTTGAAGTCAATGCCATTCATGTATCTTTTACTATCGTTTGAATAAATTAGCTGGTGGCTTGCTTCCATGATAATCATATACCCTGTCTTTATTTCCTTTTAAGGAAAGAGAAAACTGATGTAGCATGATAATGGTCTGAAAAACCTCTGGTACAAGACACACTTAACGTGATATGAGGCCAAGATCATTAATGTCAAGAACAGGTAAGCAGGGTGTTCTGACTTGGTGATTGTCTCTACATGATGGCAACGCTTTTTGTCTTGAATAGAATAGAATATCGCCAAGTATAATGAGGACGTGAAACAAGGATGGACATAAGAATGAACGGTGACCTGACATAAGTGTGTGTGTATGCATGTGAGTGCGTGTGTGTGTGTGTGTGTGTGTGTGTGTGTGCGTGTGTGTGTGACTACGCGCGCAGTCTTCTGTGAGTGTATGAAGCTAATATTTGCATGTATATATGAGTGTATGGGTGCGACTGTGGGCATGAAAAGAAGTACATGTTTGTGTATAAAGCTAGTGTATGACAGTGTATGTGTGCATATGGACAGGCTCGTGTGTCTGTGTGTATGTCTGAGAGAGTGCGTGAGAGAGTGAGAGTGAGAGAGAGAGAGAGAGAGAGGGAGAGAGAGAGAGAGAGAGAGAGGAAGCAGGCACATGTTTGCATGTTTAATGTTTAATTTTATGATTCTCCCTGTTGTGAGTGTTTGAGATAAAAGCACTAAGAATTCCTCTCGAAGAGATGTTGAGTGCGAGCAATCATCGTCTCAACGAGGTGATTTCTCAGGATGATAATCGCAGCTTAGGGCGATAAGTTGCAAGTGCAAATTGATATTCATTACAAAGAGTGCTTTCGTTGCTAATAAATAATTACAGTCAGACACACGCACGAACAAACACACATATGAATCTATATTTACGATGGCTGTCCATTCGTGAAAGTGGAAGACCGTCATTAATTTTAAAAACATTGTAGGTTAAAAAAACCTTTATACTTTACATTTGTGGCCAGGTATCATCGTCTTAGCACCTCCCTTGAAATTAGTGGAAGGTGTTCGGTTAAATTCTGCTCGTTTTAATTCTGCAGGGAAAATGCTAATTTTCTCGAAAGCACTCACCCATTCCTTCAATTGTTTTCTCCATCGATGGTGGTGACAAGCATTGCTTGCCAAATAACCTCTTATTTCATAAGCTTTCCACAAGTACATCGCACACTTTTTAAATCGTCGTCTTGATTTCTCCTAGGAGCACTTTCTACAAATAAACACGTTCGGCATATAGCATCTTAGGAGTTTTTCAATACACACACATATTTGTTTTGGTGTTTGAAAATGCACGTGAATTTAAAAACAGGTAGCTGTCAATTTTGTAATAGATTTATTCACATACGAAAATAGATTCGACAGTTATTGGCTTATCAGTGCTACAAATATAGAAATAAAGGGTTGATATATATACATATATACATACACACACACACACACACACACACACACACACGCGCGCGCGCGCGCGCGCGCGAAGGTTGCATAGACTTTAACATCTCGCTGTAGATATAAATGTACGACTTATATAATTATTATTGTGATTAAAGCAAGGCTTGTATGTTATTTACGCATGAAAGTTTAATTGTAATGTGGTATTCCACAATAGTAGTTAATATAACGCTACACATTTGATAGGATTTTATCAGTTTTTATTTCTGCAAGACTGTTTTCTTTATTCTCTTTTTTTCTTACATTCTGTATATTTATAGTTAATTTATTTTTTCTGATTGCACCTAACGGAATCTGGAGTTCCGTTTATATTTGGATGTCAGTATATTCTTTGTTTTTACTCTGTAGATATTTAAAGCTTGCAGAGAAATCGACAAGTAATAAGCTACTTATATTATCTACACATTTCTTCCCTTTTTCAATTTCCAAATATATACTAAAGAATTCATTAAACAAACAAACAAACGAAACCTCTTAATTTATCATTAAAAAAAATACATCGCATCGACAGAGATATTATCAAGTGTGAAATCTTTACTATTATTTCCCAATTTGTACATATTACTATGTTTTGTGCAGTTTTGCTCTTATTTCCCCATACGCTCTTTCTTTTGTTCTTCCGTTCTTTTGTCCTCGTTAATTTCTGAGGAAGCCACACCTCGTTCAGTTATTTCTAAAGCTATATAAAGTAAATTCACACTACATTTATTTAGTTACGTTTTATCAGTCGTTTTCTTTTCTTTGCGTTAAGGTTTCGTTTATAAATCTCCTGACACCCGTAATTATGTTACCCTCCACAAATATTTCTGACTGAATTTTTATTTATTTATCTATTTATTTATTTGCAAGAGGACTCGTTTATGGAAATGCACGTATGTCCGTGATATTCTGACTCGCATTAGTCAGCTTTTTTAAAAATAATAATTCGTGTGTTGTGCATCCATATGCAATAGATATAATTACGTGCCAAAACGGTGCATATTCCACAGAAATATAACAAACCAAATGAAGAAATGCGTATGTATAACACATTTACATTTCTCTCACTCTCCTATTCTCTCTATCTGTCTGAGTCAATATGTGCGTTTGGGGGTGTATGTTTATGTGTGTATATGTGGTGTGTTTGTGTGTGTGCGCGCGCGGGGATGCATGTACATACATATATAAATGCATGTATATGTATATATTTATACATGCATAAAAATGCATGTACAAAC
>NC_069001.1:27846222-27850472 GCF_001194135.2 Octopus bimaculoides | reverse complement strand
ATGTATATATTTATACATGCATAAAAATGCATGTACAAACACACATTACTAGATACATATGCCCATTCATAAACACAGATATGTTTATATGCTTAAGATTAATAATAATAATAAGAAGAAGAAGAAGAATAACAATAATGATAATAATAGCACGAGCTGTAGTAGTGTAGGAGCACCACACGAACAGAAGTAGTGGGGGAACATCAAGATGGGCTACAGCAAATATTCTGCACACTACCACATATTTGCTTGTCAGTTGTTTAACCTTAACTAGCTGAGCATTTTCATTAGTGGCTGACGATATGTGCATCATTGATTATGAACAGAAGTGGTGGATGAGTGTCATAGCCATGTGTTGAGAGGAATTCTCTGGGGTTTGAATAATTCACTTATGGAAACAAACCATATTCAGGGACATATTGATGGCCAACTCGACCTGAAAAAAATTCCAAAAGAGCCTCACCTACAAGGTCATGCGTTGTTTGTCTTGATATGAGATCACCATGTCGCGGACATATGCTTGTAATGCCTGATGTACACTTATCAAACTGGTATGATGGGTATACTGGGTTTCGTATATTTCTACCCCGGTGTCACTTTGCCATGCGCTGCACTCTCAATCAACAACAACAACAACAACAACAGCAACAACGAGAATATTGTAATAAATGTTTCAAATATTAGCACAATGACAGCAGGTTCGGACGACGGGGTAAGCTGATTAGATCAACCCCAGTACTTTACTAGTACATATTGCATCGTTCCCAAAATGAGAAAAGGCAAATTTCAATCCCCTTCTGGAACTTGAACTCACAACTTAAACATGGGATATTAAGCTACCTATTAAGAATACGTTGTACTGTCACGTGTTATCAGTTACAAATATACGGGTAGTTGTTCTGAAAGTATTTTCTACATACCTGCATGCTTCTTCCTTTGTATTGACAGCCAAAGTGAGATAGGTAGAAAGTGTCTTACGCTTTTCCTTACATGGTATACAAATATCATCGCAGATATGAGAGAATACCTCCTTCTCAGGCAACAAAATATCCGCTTCTATGTAGTAATAGAAAAAGGCATCTAACTTTTCGCTTTCGTTCTTCTTGACCCAATTTTTCAATCACGGCGATGAAGGTTATAAGTACGTAACTTTGCCATTGACATTTTGAAATTTGCTTATTATACAGGGTGTCCACAATGTCTGGGTACATGGGGATTAACACACTTTAAAAAAATATTATTTCTTATATTTAATTGTTTATGTTATGATTTTGTTTACTCCATGTAGCCACATGGGGATTAAAACATACTTTAGGAAATTATTATTTCTTATATTTAATTGTTTATGTTACGATTTTATTTGTACAACGTACCTAGACTTTGTGGACACCCTGTATATTGGTTTCAAATTTTGGCACAAGGCTAGTTAGTTCGGGGAGCGGGATCGATTACATTGAGTCTAATAGTCAGCTGGTACTTATTTTATTGACCGTGGAAGCATGAAAACAAAATGTACATTGGCATAATTTGAAGCCAACATAAAGGCTATCGCAATGCCGCGAAGCGTTTTACCCGGACTGCAGATGTTTCTGCCAGCCTACCCACCACCTTATATGCTTGATATATATTAAAGTAGAGCTTGTCGGTTGCAGTATATATATATATATATATATATATATATATATATTTAATAGGCAGAATTTTCAAAAAAGACACTATATCCTTACAACCTGTACAGTGAAAATTCAACCTCAACATATGTGTAGCATCATTATACATTTTCAGTATTTTAGTTGTTGCTGATAACACCACCTGAATTTAAAAGAAAATGTATGTATTGTTGCAAAGTAAGCATTATTATGTCTTTATGCTTCTTGTTCATGGAAATATTCATTTAAATCTTGTTTTGAGAAGGTGTTATTCAATTTACTTCACGCCATTAGAAATCAGATCGAACCAAACAGACAGCTTAAATTATTCAAATAAATTTCAGACGAAATTATTATTATTATTGTTGTTGTTGTCTTCGTGCTGTTGTTGTTGTTGATGAAAATGCAGTTTAAAATAATTCACATACCTTGGGGGAATTGTTGTACTTGAAACACATATTAATCCAAAATGTCGTTAAATATTAATCCAAAAACATGGAGGTGTTAACATCTCGTAACGTGGGAGTCCAATAAGAAGGAAATAAAAATACTCGATAGAATTCCTTGTGATATTTTTTAATGGAATGAGAATTAATTGAATAGAACACATGAGTTTTGCAAATATACATTAGGCTTGTAAAATAATAGCGTCATAATTATTAAAATCCTTGGGAATACGAAGTCAAAGGCTGGCCATTAGCGAGCGCCAAATTAACTCGTCTGCACACTTTGAAAACAACATATCAACAAGAATGATGGTGGCTGTAACAGCATAATCAAGAAGTAAAAATAATAATGTCATTCTTTTCCATAATGTTAGCAGATAAGGGACATTTCAAAGAAGCATTACAAAGATGGTAACGCAGCATAAAAACGATTATGAAAAAAAAAAATTTATGATAATAATAATTAAATTACACGATGTGAAGCGCAATAAGAATAGAAGTGAAAAGTCTGTTTAGAATGAGAGGAAATTGAATTGAAATATCAAAACTTAAATGCACTTTACAAGCTATATTTTCAACCTTCACATTCATACTGAGTATATTTCTCCCCATTGAATCATGCTCACATCTGTCACTATTTAGTTCCCTATATTGCAAACTTATTTTTGGCTGCATTTCGAATTTTGATGGAAGTTTGGTATTTGGTTCAAGAAAGGAGGTTTACTTTCTCCGGTCTCGCTACCACTACCATCGATCTGTGTGTCAGATCGATGTAACACTCATCGATCTGACACTCATCGATCTGCATAAACTCGTTTCCCTAAGAGTTTATGTGAACCCTCAAATAAAAATCTTTTTTTTTTGTTTTCAAAAGATATAGATTACCCTGCTCAAGTTCGTTAAATTCATAAAACCCCATTACATCATTTATTTCATCATTGTTTTCTTTTATTTTCAGTCCATGTGTCTTCGTTTCATTTCTGTAGTTATTGCTATCGGTTCAGCGAAAGCAGGACCTGTTACGCTGACAATAATATTCTTCTTCTAATTGTATACAGATATAAATATTTAAGTGGTTAGAGGGAAACAAAAAATATGTTCATTTTCTTTCATTAAACTCCATGAAAGCAAAGAAAAGAAAAATAAGAAATTCTTCATTATTTCACCATTGTTTTCGTTCATTAAATAATTTTTGAACGAGAAACTCCCTTTTTGTGTGTTTTGTTTTCATAAAATTTTCACAAAAGAAAACATTCAGTTTCTACGGTTCCCTTTTCTGCTTTTTCAAAGACATTTTGTTTGCTGCCTCGGTAACCATGGCAACAAACAGTTTCGACTTTCAGTTGTAAGGTCATTGAACTTATTTCAATGACTAAAAACAGATTTCTTTAAATGCATCTATCGTCTTTATTGAAAAATAATCAAACAAAAACAACAATAGACATAAATAAAACGAAAATGAATACGATAATTCTCCGCAATATCTAAAGCAAAATTTATGCAAAAATTTGAAAACAATCTATTTTAACTTGAAAACTCTTCAAGTGGTTGGATATAAAATTGAAAGTATCTAGTTGTATGTCAGGTACGAATGTATAAGCATAAGTATATACAATAAATACCTGTTGGCTGTGCGTATGTCGTTTTTGGTCCTACACTGCCCCATTCAATCAATCCTAGTATCTCTTGAACGACGGAAATTGTGTATGTTCGTTGCATGCATGTATGTATGCATGCAAGTGTATTTTTGTTGTCTAATACCCTGAATTCCTCGAAATTCTTCTACACAACGTTTGGATCAACTTCTTATATATAAGGTACTAACTCACCACGTGCCCTCAAAAATGGCAGCTAATTGTAGTATGTTATATATAGATAAAATACAATATAAGGTGCATAATAACCATACATACATCCACATACTTCCTTTGTACACGGACACATATGCACACATATACACAGAGAGAGCTGAAGCGTTGATTTTTTTTACACCTCCTTTCCTTATTCATCTACCACCCCTTATTGTTTCTCATTGCTATTCCTTTCTCTCACTCCCTCTCAGACAGGGCTATTATTCTCACTACCTCACTTTCACTGAATTACTATTTTCTTTCCTCCTCCGCGACCGGCGTGATTCTGGACAAATATATATATA
>NC_069001.1:27844261-27845755 GCF_001194135.2 Octopus bimaculoides | reverse complement strand
ATATGTACAGAGAGAGAGAGAGAGAGAGAGAGATATTAACAGATATATAAAAACACTATGCTCATTATTATATTAGGAGATTACATCGGATGTGTATTCTTACAGTTATTGACGTCTGGTTGTTTGATATAGTTAACTAAATTCGTTTAAAACTGAGTGATTAATTGATAACTGCCAGAATTTGTTAAATCCTACATTTCTTCTTGTATACTCTCTTATTCTCTTCATTTAAGAGTGCCTATGGCGGATCATTTTTGAGATGGAGAAGTATTTTATGAATACATCTTGAATACACGTTCAAAAAGAATATATGAGAAATGTACTTGATAAGACAAACTCACTGATTCATGGCATGAGATGGCGTACATACTACTTCAACAAAAATAACGATTGTGGTTGTCAGTTTAATAAAGAACTTAATAATATGAAACCTATATTTGTCCTACAGGATTCCACCACATAATTCACATTCTATTGATTGCGATGGTGGAGTTTAGAATATTAAGGACGTTACATTCTAGCAATTCCCTAGGAGAAGAAACCCTCATCTAAGACAATTGCAACAATTATTGAAAGAAATCTGGAATACTTGTTCATATAGATAAAACTGGATAACTTTATCATTTAGAAACGGAAAGACACTTCTCTTTAATAAAAAAAACAACCAAATTACAAACGATTACAAAACCTCGAAGTGAAACATTCTAAGCATAAACGTGATTAGGAAAGACATTGTTGAAGATACACAAGTTGACAATCGAACTGAATCTTACACCCCTAAAATCACTACAATTAATATTAAAAGACCATATACGTATCTTTAATACCGGTCCACAAGTTAGACTTAGTTGTCCGTACACACATACTCAAACACACACACAGACAGGCACTAACACATATCACAGACATATATATGCCTAGATAGATACTGATAATACATATACTCACGCGATTCATATACAGACACCCACAGACGCACACACGCAGAGTAAGACACACAGACAGGTATACATAGACGTATACGCAGGGACATATGGACTCGTGAAAGGAGGAGAAGGAAAAGAGAGACGATCTGTGTCCAGGAGTGAAAACAACAGAGTTTATGGTCATTAAGACATTATCATATCAAAATATTTCGTTACGCTAGCGCCTGCCATATGAGCAACAATAATTTGAACCCTTTGAAAGCCGGATAGATCTGTCATTTTAATGAATTTTAATTACCTTTTTCTGATGATATATCTGAAAATAAACAGCAATTTTAGTAAAACATATTAAGCAACACTAATAATAAATCTTTAAACATAAAAGAACAAAGCTTTGACGTTTTTATAGAGATTTCAAAATTATGATGTTATGATGGTGTATTTCCATTATTTTTTCCAACACCTTTATACATATATACATACACACATATATATACACACACACACACACATATATATACACACACACATATATATACACACACACACACATATATATACACACACA
>NC_069001.1:27837742-27841281 GCF_001194135.2 Octopus bimaculoides | reverse complement strand
ATATATATATATATATATATATATATATATATATATATATATATATATACGTACACGCATACACACATACATACGGTCTTACGCATCCAAACATATTTATTAGCCATACACAGGATAATAGCAGTTAATTGTATGTATCTGATTTTAGAAAGTTTTCTATTGTGGACAGTTATATTACAAACAGTGAATTTATTCCAGACATATCTATCTTATAAGCTGACAATCGTTACATCCTTTCAAATGCATTTCTTATCTTCGTCATGTATCACAATAATGTATGGAAATTTGCTTTAATGTTCCCTAGTGTGTGAATTTACATAGGCTGGCGTAAGCTCATTTCGCATTCTATAACAGAGTCTCCGTTCTCGTTTAAACTAGGTTGTTCCTGCAGTTGCGCTTGAATCCATTCGTAGTTGCTTCAAGTGTAAGAGTGGTGTAAATCTATTTTGGCTGTTTAAGTTTTCAGCATAATGTGATCAAAGAATTTTCTGTTGCCTCCTTTATTATTATTATTATTATTGTTATTATTATTATTATTATTATTACTACTATTATTATTGTGAAGGTGCATGGCTCAGTCGTTAGAGCGTCGAACTTACGATCGTGAGGCTGTGAGTTCGAATTCTGGACCGGGCTGCGTGTTGTGTTCTTCAGCAAGACACTTTATTTCACGTTGCTCCAGTTAACTCAGCTGTAGAAATGGTACCAAGCTGTATCAGTCTTTGCCTTTCTCTTGGATGACATTAGTGGTGTGGAGAGAGGAGGCTGGTATGCATGGGTGACTGCTAGCCTTCCACAAACAACCTTGCCCAGACTTGTACCTCGGAGGGTAAATTTCTTGGTGCAATACCTTGGTCATTCGTGAGCGAATGGGGTCTCCTGCTCCTCATTTTCATTATTATTATTATTATTAGAGTAGCATCTTTTCTACTCTAGGCACAAGGCCCGAAATTTTGGGGGAGGGGCCAGTCGATGATATCGACCCTAGTACGCAACTGATACTTAATTTATCGACTCTGAAAGGATGAAAGGCATATTCGACATCGGCGGCATTTGAACTCAAAACGTAGCGACGGCGAAATACCGCTAAGCATATCGCCCAGCATGCTAACGACTCTGCCAGCTCGCTGTTTTACATAATGCACTAGCAACTCCGGTTCTTTACAGCTTTAAAAAAAAGCATGCATGGGAAGAGAAGAGTTACCTAGAAAAAGCTACCCAAGAATTATCACTTACGAAGCGAGCAGTGCTATGAAATAAAAAGATTACTTAAGGATTTGTGAATTAAATGACTTCTTGTGTTAATTGAAAATTTGTAACAGAGGAAAAATACTAGGCTATTCATGCAAAAACAATGATAATGATAAAAAAAAATATTGTCGCAATGTTCATTAATGGAATTAGAAAGAGATGGTGTGAACGTTCACAATATTTAATTAATGTAAAATTCACGCGCGTTCACACATGTTTACACACAATTACACGCACATACGCAAATTTAAGGGCAAACATGCTCGTGCATGCGTGCATATTTGAATATGCATGTATGTGTGTGTGTATATATATATATATATATATATATATATATATATATATATATATATATATATATATATATATATGTATGTATGTATGTATGTATGTTTGAATGTATGTATGTGCGTGTTTGTATGCATGTATGTGCGTGTATATATTTACATATCTGTGTGTGCGTGCGCGTATGTCTTTATATATACGCATACATATATACATGCATATATATGCATGTATATATGTATGCGCAGTTGTGTATTTCTGTGTATATAATTTGAGGAGATAGGATTTTTGTAATTTTAATTAACACAAACAGTTTTCAAAATAGAATAGATAAGATTCCAAGCGAAGGATTGACATTTTCATCAAGGAAGTGTCACAATACTTTCAAATTAATTTAAACTTAATTAATCACTAATAAACTATATGCACATATACACATGTTCGTTCATATACTGTATATACTACATGAAGTACACATATAGCATCAGTTACTACTATTTATAAACACATACATATATATATTTATACTTACGCGTAGATATATGTACAATCATATATGCATGCGTGTATAAATACACATATATACATATGTCGTATATATATATATATATATATATATATATATATATATATATATATATATATATATATATATATATACGGCCATAGTTATAATCCCTTAACGGAAATAATATTTAACTTAAACATACATTCATACATCGATGCTCTTGATGTTTTTGTAACGCCTTTAATTATTTTGTTGATGGACATTTAATTTAGCAATTAGTTAATTAAATAATTAACACAGTGTACGTCTCATGATTCTGTTATTGAAGGGAAGGTTAATATCTCAGAATTTCATGCCGCGACATAATTAACATGCATGTGAATTACTTTTAAACTGAAACAACTTCATTTATTTCAAAAGTGTATAAGATTGAAGCAGTTCAATATTTCAGGGTGAAAACAGTTCAGTTTATTTACACTGACGTTGACATTGAGAAATAGTTCATGATTTAACCTTGTTGTTTCAAAGCTACAATTGTAAAGGAGAACAAATTTGTGCTGTTAATAACTCTTTGAATGTTCTCCTTGATAAGAATTTCACCTGACAACTATTATTTCTGGAATCGCTCACACTGCGTCGTACATTGCGCTGGCTTCTTTTATGCTGCCTTCGTGCAAACCATGTGAGTGGAGGCGCAATGGCCCAGTGGTTAGGGCAGCGGACTCGCGGTCATCGGATTGCGGTTTCGATTCCCAGACAGGGCGTTGTGAGTGTTTATTGATCGAAAGCACCTAAAAGCTCCACGAGGCTCCGGCAGGGGATGGTGGCGAACCCTGCTGTACTGTTTCACCACAATTTTCTCTCACTCTTACTTCCTGTTTCTGTTGTACCTGTAATTCAAAGGGTCAGCCTTGTCACACTGTGTCACGCTGAATATCCTCGAGAACTGCGTTAAGGGTACACGTGTCTGTGGAGTGCTCAGCCATTTGCACGTTAATTTCACGAGCAGGCTGTTCCGTTGATCGGATCAACTGGAACCCTAGACGTTGCAAGCGACGGAGTGCCAGCAACAACAACAGGAAACCATGTGAGTAATTATATTTTAGCAACAGATTTATTATTTGTTAGCATTTTGTTAAAACGTAAAACCGTTTATATTTCCGTAATATTCTCGGGGACATATTGAGTCACGTAGCATTTAAATGCAAACCTGTTTATATTTCTTGTCTCCCCGGTACAAAGTATTTCATATGCATATTGATTATATTCCAATAAATTTCTTTCAGTTTTGGAAAGGAAAGATAAATAAATAAATACAGTGCCAGAAATAGAACGAAATATTTAAATATTTTATAAAACTCTTAGGAATAATATGTTATAGATAAACCAATTCCTAACACAAGGATAAAATATTGCTTGCAGGTATTCAAGGAAAATGCCAAAATATTTTCCTGCCTTTAAAGCACCTGCAAATATATATATATATATATATATA
>NC_069001.1:27832815-27837493 GCF_001194135.2 Octopus bimaculoides | reverse complement strand
TATATATATATATATATATATATATATATATATATATATATATATGTATATATTGAATCAAAAATACGATAGCATATATACAGCTGAAAACGCATAAATCCAATGATTTGGTTGTTTGTCTGTTGATCATTTTTTTACTCTATTAGACATAAATGTAAACTAACAAATACCTCGTTACACTTACGATGTTTGTTTGTGCCTATGCTTTTTACCTCCACTTGTTTTCGCAGTTTATATATCAGACTATGGCTCATGATATCGCAAGAGGATCCATGCTAAGGATTCTTTTTGTGATTTCTTTGTAACTGCAAACTTATCCGATGCAGCTGAAAGCGTGACAGAAACCGCAGGACACGACAAGCACCACTGTCACAGAGCAATTAATAACTTTGTAATATCATTTTACATTAAGGAATAATCGAAACAATATCGTAGTGACACCATTCAGTTATTTGTTAATTAATTAATTTATCAATGTTGATGAGTAATCTTTAACCTATAGCACCATAAGTTACAGATTCGTAACAAGCCTCTCATTCGTTCACTTTATCTGAGACGTCTGTAAAAACACGGTGGCATTTTGGTTTGTACGTAACTTGATGCTGAATACTTGCCAGACATAACTTCATTCGAGAAAAACACTTTTTTTAGTTATCGACATTTATATCCCTCACCTTTAATCGTTTAGGAATCCTATAATAGTTTATGATAGGATATGCAAAGAGAAACAGCCACACATACACGCGTATATACGTCTGTTTGTATTGTATTGTAGCATGGCTATACATCTTTTATTTTTAAATCTTTTGTTTTAAAATCATTGTTCACATCGTTAGTAGTTCAGATAGAATGATGAGCAGTAAAATAACGTGGTATGATTCTTTTTGGCGATCTTTATAAAGTTAGTTACTGAATACCATTTTGTATATATTGGTATTAATTTTGATTTTATACGCATTTCTTTAATTTATAAGCTTCTGTTTGGCAGAAAAGTTCCAGTGTAGGATTTCTTGATTTTTTTATACTGAGTTGTGATCTTCACAACTTCAGTTCAAATCTCAAAGACTTTACACTTCGTTCTTTCGCTTATAACAAAATAAGTACCAGCCAAGAGTTAGTGTCGATTTACTAAGCAAAACAATTCCACCAAAACCTCTGGTCATGTGCTTGTATTTGACACGATTACTATTCGTAATTATTTCACTATTAAGCGTGGTGTGTGTAGATTTTTTTCGAATTTGCCCCCAATTATTTTAAAAACTCAGTATTAATTTTTTTACATCAGTTGTGTAATTACTGTATTATTTTATGGGATATATTGTGTTAAATATCACTTCCATTATATTGTTGAATACATATGTACACTGCAGTCTCATTCGAATATGGATTGTATCCCATGGTAGATATCATCCTACAGTCTTTTTTGAAAGTGTGTGGAAACGTTTTGGTTTACTTCATCGATATTCAGTTATGGCATCGACTGTGTGGCTTCGTGGTGAGGGTAACTGTGGCGAATAGTCTATCATATTTTCACGTGTAGTAGCAATATATATGAAGCAGATTTTAGTCTTTTTTCATGGATTTGGTTGGCTTTTGTATATGGATGCGTTAAGTGCAGTGAAATAATCCACAGTTATAATTTTTTCGTTTTGCAGGGGTGTATGAAGTACTGTGAGAAGGCGTCGGAAAGGGAGGAATCAATATATAACCAAGGAATTCAACAGATTTTAAGTACTATACGCATCTCCATTTTTAAAATTCGACTTAATGTACCATTTTCAAATGAACCGGTTGCACTAAGATTTGCTATTTACTCACAAAAAAAAAAAAAAAAAAAAAACAGAACCAAATTTTTTTTATCACAAAATTATATTCAAACAGTTTCCCCGGTTAAATATAAATATATACTTCTTAGGTCCTGTTTAATTAAAAAAAGTGGAAAGGTATTTTCATGTCAGATGTACTTTAATCTGCAAAGGACCTAGGAATCCAAAACTGTGATTGATAAGTATTAAATATGTTCTATTCAAGCAAAATTAGATTATTTGATATATTATCTATAAATATAATATAACATAACGTAATATAACGTAATATAATATATCACATACTATGATGATATATATAATATCTTGTTCTGTAAATGCACTAATAGATTACATTTCCTTTTGCTCTCTGTTTGAGATATCGCTGAAATAATTACATAGTTTATAGAATTCTCGATGTTTCTAGTGATCGCATGCATTGCACACACACACTTACATCCCCTCCACCAGGTGGGTACGCAGGTACACGGGAGTATACATACACGCTTGCATGCATGGGACTATTTCTATGCGGTTTGTATATTAATAAGACTACGTATATAAATAATGCTGTTGGCAAGCGCTATTGAGATTGAAGCAAAAAATATGCTTTTATACATATACAAAACAATGGTTTGTACACATCCTATCCGAGTTAATGTCTGTTCATCTATTTGTATTATACAGATGCTGAATAAGTGATTATTACGCTATAGAATATGCATTTGGTTTAAGGAGGCTTTACACTTAAGATAGAGAACAGGCAAAACGCACACTTAAAGAAATCTGTATTCAACGAAGAAAATAATGAAAATAAGGTATTCAAGGAACATTTTACATAGTTTCCTACTTTTATTGATTGTTTTATACTTTTAGGTTTAATGAAGTAGAAAGCAAGTATAGATGTAGTTATGGCATTGATAACCAAATTCTAATGGATTCTAACTACTTCAATTGATGTTCCCATCACCAAGAATGTATGGTATTTATGTATTATTCTTTTTCATGCTTGTGTCATATTGACATTTAGTGCGTACCCTCATTCTCTTCCATTCTCTGAGTCAATAGGAAAATTAACTTGACGTAATAATAATAATAATAATAATAATAATAATAATAATAATAGCAAAATCATATTTAACACGAATCAACATCAATAAAACGGGTAGATATTATTCAGAGATCGGAAATAGGGAAAAGAAGCTAGTGATACGCATGCATACGCATACATACGCATATATATACATTCATTCAAACATGCATGCGTACATACATACGTGAATACTAACACACACACACCCACACACACACACATACACACAAACATATACAAACGCACATATATATTCACATACATGCGATATATATATATATATAAACGCATTCATACATGCGTACCTACAAACACACAACTCGAATATATATATATTTACTAATAGATACAGAGAAAGACTGGAGAAAGACTGAAGACAGGTGGGGAAGAAAGATGAATATGAGATTATAATAGAAAAAAAATATTTTGCTTTTATTTTAATGTATAATTTTTAGTTACATCCTCAAGTAAAGAAGGAACCAAACCGTATACATCGTATGTTTCTCCTTACAAAATTCGCAATATTCATTTTAGAAATTGTTTTCGATACTCGCTTCAAAAATGGAGAGAGAAACTGCAAATTATCTTTTTCCTGGTTTGGAAACATGTGAGGTATATCAATATATATTTGATGCGATGAGCATAATGTTGGTAAAAGGGAATGACAAGGCAAATATATCGTAATGTTAGTAAGTGTATTAGTATCCGAAGTGGTAGTATTAGTAGTAGTAGCAGCAGCAGTAGTAGTAGTAGCAGAAGCAGCAGTAGAACTAGTAGTAGTAGTAGTAGCAGTAGTGGTTGTGGTGGTGGTGGTGTTGATGGTGGTGGTGGTGGCGGTGGTGGTAGTAATAGTAGTAGTAGTAGTCGCAATAGTAGTAGTAGTAGTAGTAGTAGTAGTTGTTTTTGTCGTAGTAGTAGTAGTAGTAGTAGTAGTCGCAATAGTAGTAGTAGTAGTAGTAGTAGTAGTAGTAGTAGTAGTAGTAGTAGTAGTCGCAATAGTAGTAGTAGTAGTAGTAGTAGTAGTTGTTTTTGTCGTAGTAGTAGTAGTAGTAGTAGTAGTCGCAATAGTAGTAGTAGTAGTAGTAGTAGTAGTAGTAGTAGTAGTAGTAGTAGTTGTTTTTGTCGTAGTAGTAGTAGTAGTAGTAGTAGTAGTAACAATAATAATCCATTCTACTATTGGTGCAAGGGGCCTGAAATTTTGTGGTGGTTTGATTACATCGTCCCCAATGCTCAACTTGTACACGAAACAATAAAGACAAAGCCGACCTCGGGTGAGAATTTGAACTCAGAACGTAAAGACGGATGAAATGCCCCTAAGCGTTTCGACCGGCGTGCTAACCAGTCTGCTAGTTCACTTCCTTAACAATGATGATAATAATATCAATAATAGCAACAATAATGATGAAATAAAATGCAGTTCAATCAGAAGATGATGATGATGATGATGATAATAATAATAATAATAATAATAATAATAATAATAATAAGAAGAAGAAGAAGAAGAAGAAGAAGAAGAAGAAGAAGAAGAAGAAGAAGAAAAGCCCCTACATGGTAAATACTGGGCTAAACTAAATGCGAAAGAAATAGACAGAGAAAAATCCCAGCAATGGCTGAGAAGCTCAGGACTCAAAGCAGAGACTGAAGGATTTTTAATTGCTGCACAAGACCAAAGCCTCCCCACCAGAAATTACCAAAAACACATAATGAAAAGAAATATAACAAGTAACTGTAGAATATGTGGAGATCGACAAGAAACAATTAATCATATTATCTCTGGCTG
>NC_069001.1:27831559-27832392 GCF_001194135.2 Octopus bimaculoides | reverse complement strand
AACTTTCAAAATACAAAGACCTGGAAATAGAGATAACTCGAATGTGGAATCTAAAAACAGAAACAATTCCTATCATAGTAGGTGCCTTAGGTATAATAAAAAAAATATTCAGACAAATACATAACAAAAATAGCAGGACTTACAAATATATATAACATACAGAAAATTGCACTACTGGGTACTGCACACATCCTACGCAAAACACTTTCAATACAGTAAACATAAGAGCACCACAGCAAACCACAGCACATACCCAAGGCGCACAGAGCTGCGCTCGGTAGTGAAGTGAAAGCACGTTATAAAAATAAAACTACTGAATAATAATAATAATAATAATAATAATAATGAAGTCATGGGCAATATCAAGAATCAACTAATGAATGCGAGACGAAAATAAAGCCATTTGAGATACGTTCTTTCTTTAATAAGTTCTTCCTTTATTTTGTAGGTCTAAGTTAATGCTATTTTTTCTTATTTTAATGCTATTGTATTAATATGCTAATTTTCTCAGTCGGCGCCGGTATTTTAAATGCTGCTGACACCGACGTATAAGTATAAAGTGCTACAGCTCAGATTTCGAAACTATAATTATATCCGTTTGGCAGCTGATGATGCTCATACACATTTGTTATGCTTAGCATCTTGATTATCAGTTTTCCTTTTATGTGGTTTCATTTTTGTGGCGCTATCTTATATTAGTATCGGTTGATTTTCCTTTGTAGGTTATACTATCAGGCATAGATAACGCTTTGATATTCGAAGATTCAGTGGCACCTCTTATCTGTCTGTCTGTCTGTCTCTATCTCTCTCTCTCTCTCTCTCTCTCTCTCTCT
>NC_069001.1:27821385-27831453 GCF_001194135.2 Octopus bimaculoides | reverse complement strand
ATATATATGTATATATATATATATATATATATATTTATCGCTATGTTGGACCACTGAACTCAACGCGTTTGCTTTAATTTTCTCTATATATATTTCCTCTTATTCCATTCTGTATAAGAGCGTTTGCTCGAAACATAGGCCATTTTCCCCCATTTACTTGCTGTTCCAACACGTGTTTTCGTCTTTGTTTTTGTTTTTTTTATAAATTTGAACTATATATATGTGTGTGTATGCTCTGTGTGCGCGCATGCGACTGTGTGTGTGAATGAATAAGAAGACTTAGCTGGCCGAAACCTCGATATGACAGTTAATACTATATTTGCAAACCAATTATAAAGTACTACACTCTCATGTGCATTGTGTAATCATTTAGTTTCATGTAAAATCGTGATTTTTATAACATAAAACAAGCAATTATATATACGAGTTAAAACACGCATTTATATATACAGTGCTAAAACGGTGACCTTTGAGCTGCATTTTCAATTTGGGGAAGAGATCGAAGTGCGCAGGTGCTAAATCTGAAGCGGCGGAATCGATAACTTGTTGTTTTTTAACATATTCTCACGAGAGAGGAGAGATTAGTTACGGGGAGCACTGTCTTTATGAAGAATCCAATTCTTCGCGCTCCACATGTCCGGTCGTTTTCGCAAAATGTCCTCCTTCACACGTTTCAAGACGTTGCAGAAATCTCGATTGGTGGTCTGGCCCAGGTGGACGAATTCTAGATGCACACTACCGCGTACATCAAAAAAAAACAAACAAACATGAGCATACTCTCAATTGAGCTGCGGCTCAGTGGTGCTCTTTTCATTGGTGGAGAGGAAGGCATTTCCCAATGTGACGACTGCTGCTTCGTCTCAGAGTCGCACCCCCGTAGACTCAACTCTCGTCAGCGCTGATGTTTCTGGAAAAGAAGGGTGGGTCATCAGCTGTACGCAGGCGGAGATCTTGACAAACATCGACGCGATGTTCTTCCTGTTCAGTGGTCAGGGGACAAACTTGACAGAGAGACGCTGCGTGTTCAATTCAGATGTTAGAATTACATGCACGGACTCATACAACAGAAAAAAGGACATCAGCAATGTCGTTGATCGTCCTCATTAACAAGCTGATGAATTTTATTCACATATCTGGGTGTGATGCTCGTAGCAGTTTTTCTAGATCGCTCATCGTCTTGCATGGACATTCTTCCGTTTTCGAAGCACCCGTGCCATTCGAAACATTTCGTATGATCCATTGCCACGCCACCGAAGCATGCTCATTGAATCTACAGCAGATTTCGCAAGTTTAACGCAGAATTTCCAGTCCATGACATGATCGCAGACCACAGCATATACGTGATCACAAAACATAAATTTTACAACTTGCGAAATGCGCACAGTGGTGTCACTCGGCACACTGCCTCATGAAGCTCGCTGCTAGCCATCACTACGCATGCACCGTGTGCTATCATTTGTTGACACCCTACAGAACTAGTCCGGGAAATTATACACGTGTATATCGATATAGGTATATACAGGCGGCGGAAGGACAGCTATCTCTCTCTCTCTTTCTCCATCTCTCTCTCTCTGTATATATAGGTATAGACAGACAGACTAACTTGAGAGATTGATAGATAGATGGATTAGTTAGACAGACAGACAGACAGAGAGGCGGGCGGGCGGACGGACAGACAGACAGACAGACAGACACACAGACAGACAGATAGATAGATAGATAGATAGATAGACAGATAGACAGCTGTGATCCTCCATTGGTTTGTTTCACATATAACGTATTTCGTAAAGTAATAAAAACAAATATTTGTGAATTTTCTGACCATACTATTATCAAGGGATATTCGTATATGTATTTACATTTCGTGAAACAGACAGAAGTAATTACTCATTCTGTTGAAAGTAAATTATCACGAAAATAATAAAATAGGCGTGTATATATTTGTAAGGTTTGTGAAGGGTAATTTATGAATGAATATGAAGGTTCATAGATTTGTTTTACTACTCGAAAAACTTTACATCATCTAAACTAAGAAATTTCATATTTTTCGTAATGCGGCAACTAAATGCTATTTAACGATGTTTTTAAGAACTGAAAACAAAAACTTTGAGAGACAGAGAGACATATTACATTTAAAGTATTAAAATATTTGTATGTGAATGTGTATGTGCGTGTGTGCGTGTGTGTGTGTATGTGTGTACCTGTCTCTGTGTGTGTGTGTGAGAGATAGGAGGGGAATAGATGAACGTGTGACGGAACTTACGAACTGAAGTGGAAGCTGTGTGACAGGTCGACACTTCCCAATTACATGAAGCCTAATAGAAAAATGTTATACATCGACAACAATTTTGATGAACAAAATATCATTTTAAAGAAACTATTCAGAATACAACTAAACGAATTCGCAGCATATCATCAGATATTATTGCTTTCAGCTGAAATGTGAATAACAACAAAAAAATCACATATGACTCTTATAAAGATGCTTCATAGTTAACAAATACAAAAAACAAAAAATGTAAAGAACACATATAATCTAGTAAAACTCTCAAGTTATAACTGCCTGGAATAAATTTCCACATCCTTCTCTGCTGTGAATAGGTTTTATATTTCTTTCAATTCACATAAACTAAATTCGGTTGTAGCTTCATCTATAATATTGGTTTGAAATTTTGGTACAAGGTCTCTAATTTGAGTGGACGGTGTAAGTCGATTACATTAGCCTCAGTGCTCAATTGGTACTTATTTTATCGATCCCGGTGGCATTTGAACTCAGAACGCAAAATTGGAACAAATTCTGCTTAGGGTATTGTCCGGCGCGGTAACGGTTTTTCCAGCCTGCCGCTTTAACTTCGTCCGTAATATTGACAAAGTAATAGCAAATTGTCGCTGGCTGAACTACCAACTATGTGTTATAATCATGCATTCAATGATCATGCAATCGGTTTGCTGCTCCTAAACATTTCTTTCATCGGAATTCGTGACGCATCTCTTTTCCATATACATATATCGGAGATAAGGCACCTTATATTGATTTGGTGAGTTGTTACTATACGATTGCAAATACAATCAGAAGCCTCAGTATATCGAAAGAATATCCATTCTGAATTCTATACCATCTAATATGGGTGTGTGTAAAATATACTTACAGATCAGTTATTCTCTTAAATATGCATGAACACAAGTATTGATTTATCTAGTCATATATAGAATTTAAAAGAGAGCTTCACCACGTTTAGAATATCATAGAGAATAGTATTTCGTAATAAATATGTAAACACCAAATATTGTAATATCTCTATAACACAGTTGAAATATCGAAAAGTTTATCAGGGATCTAGTTAGTTAAATAAAATGAATCAATTGTTTAGACAAATCAGAATATGAAAATATGACCAACGTCAGTGAATCGTCATTATTATACTTGATAAATATTTCTAATGCAACAAAGTTTCAGTGAACATATCCCCAAAAACAAGAAATAAATTCAGTACACTGCAGGAACAGGGGTTGAGAGAAGTCGACATTTCTGCAAGGCCCGATTGCCGATTGGCGTCAAGAAAGGGGCTCAAAAGATAGTGGATTTGCTAGACTTTGTTTAGTGTGTCAGATATTATTTTGGCTGAGAGTCATAACCATACGTGATGGATGAAATATTGGATAGTAGAGTTAATATACAACAGTAGGCTTAATCTTGGGTGGTAGATCTATCCTTGTATAATATTTATTATATTAGCCGATAAACTTTAAAGTAGCAGGTTTCATTTTGTGCAACCGAATTCATTTTCCTATTTTAGATATACCACCAGGTGGTAGATTTAATCCTTAGATACAGACCTTGATTTTGGTCAGTAAATTTACTAGTGGAAAGAAAACTTAATCCATCACCCGGTTTAACTGTCTATCAACTGCAACTTCACTGACTTTAGCGGATGTCCACACCGTTGTAAGACTTCAAACCATGATGTGACTTCATCACATCATGGATAACTTCTGCTTCCCAACCATAGATCATAAAGGCCTTGTGAAGGATCATGAACTCTGTCTTCAATATTAAATAGCAAAATATTTTTTTAAAGATTGTACTACACTTAGCTTCTGCCATTCATAAGTTACGGCTTTATGTCTTTCATGATTACGGATTGACCGACATATATTTTCTTGCATTTTCATGTATGAAATGCTGCAAATCTAGCCTAAATGAAATTGGCATATTTGTCTTTTAATTTTGTTGAATCAGTGGACTACGGCCACTTGAAGGGTTTTAGTCCAACAATCGATACCCGTACGTCTAGTCCTTTCTCTGCTGCTAAAACACTCCTTTCTTGGACTAGGGCTACGAAACGAAACAATTGTCCAAAATGTCACTACGTAGAAATTTATTTGTATATTTTTCATTTTCTTACCTAATTTATTTTCCAATATATTGCTCCAGAAGGACCCTGTCCGCGATATCTACAGGAAGTTGAATGACTCAAGCTATTATTTCCTATATAACTAAAGCAAAATCGTCACGTTCATATCCACCGAGAAAAGTATTAATCAGTAAGAAAATAACTGTTTCAATGGGTGACATATATTGTCATGACAACAATGACTTTCAATACCATTCGTCTTGTTTATAGAACTTTTTTTTCTATTTCTTTACTTTTCATTGAAGGATTTTTTGCTTTCGTGTTAAAAGAGAAATGGAAACCCTACTAATGTCTTCTCAAAAGTAAATAAATGGAGAAAGTGTCTTTAGGGAAATGAACCAAGAAACGCGTGGTATCATATCAGGAAATGCTTAGCAGCTAATTTACGAGCAATTCTTCATCTCCCTATTGTTCTTGAGCGTCTGCAAATTATCATTATTATTATTATTATTATTACTATTATTATTAATGTTGTTGTTGTTATTATTATTATTGTTCATGATGCTGTTGATTTTGCTGTCGTTGTTGATGTCAGCGGTGGTGCTGTTGTTGATATTAGTGTTTGTAGTATTAGCAGTAGTAGTAGTGATGATGGTGGTGGTGGTGGTAGTAATAGTAGTAATAGTAGTAGTAGTAGTAGTAGGAGGAGGAGGAGTAGTGATGATGGTGGTGGTAGTAGTAGTAGTAATAGTGATGCTGGTGGTGGTACTGGTGATAATTTTATAATTATCCTTATTTCTATAATTGCTGCTGTTGTTATTGTTGCTTTAGTTCGTGTCGTTGACGTTCTTATTCGTCTTCTTCTTCTTCTTCTTCTTCTTCTTCTTCTTCTTCTTCTCCTTCTTCTTCCTGTCCCCCTTCTGCTTCTTCCTCTTCTACTTCTATTTCTCTTTCTACTTCTTATACTGTTATTGTTATTAATTACGTTGCACTTTTATTGACGTCAGCATCTACATATAGATATTTGCACGAACCCTAGCTGCGTATTGGACCTTTGTGGTCAATTACATGAATCATCGTCAAAATCATCATGATCGTCATTATCATCATCATCATCATCATCATCATTTTCATCTCCTTGTTGTAATGACAAAATACTGCTATAAAGCAAATTAAACAATACGAAAAAAATCTTCGCGATACCATGACAATGCTATTAGCAAATATAACAATCTGTAATATAATAAGAGTAAATCGGATAATATATTTTCATTAAAATAAATGATACAATCATTAAGTTAGAAACCGAACACAAAAGTGCACCTTTTACCCTTTTAGTTTCGCTAAATTCTAGACAATTTCTGCTAATGTCATTTGCGACATGAACATTACAATTACTCCTTCATATGTTTCAGCATTGACAAGGATATATTTTATTAGAAGGAGTAAGATTTAAGAGCATCAGCGGAAAATGTGTGAATAAAAAGGCCACATAGTGAATTATTAAATTTGTAAGTATATATGTATATTCATAAACGTAAACAAAGATATATAAACATACACTCACACAAGCAATAAGACGCACGTAGTAACGTCCTGTTCGTTCACGGCCATGCTATTTATGGCGTGTTTGTTCCCCAACAACAAATGCAATTCGCTGAGTATGAATTGCATTTGTATATCAATATTCAAATATTGAAGGACTGTCAAGCTAAGGTGTCAGTATTACACGAACATAATCATAATTAGTTTGAAAGAATAGACGTCTTGTCGATAATGTCAGACGAAGCAAAATGGAGTTGTATGGTCATGAAAGCAGATAGTAAAGACAATTTGCAAACACATTCTTGTTTAGAAAATGAAATTTAAAACAAGACAGCAAACAAGCATAGTAGCGGTCAAAGGTTTTGAGATAAGCATCAGGTTGATAGCATAGACGAAAGTCAAAAGCCATGTTGGGCTGAAGTATTGGTAAACATTCAGTAAAAATTCAGTTACCTCAACGGCAAAAATGTTATGGGAACAACACGATTTGATTTGACTTTTCAAATAAAAAGACAATACTACCACAATATTCAGGAGTAATATCTGAAAAGGAAATAACCTTGATACTAAAAGAAATTCTGGAATGTTATAAACTAGTTACTTCAAGAAGATATATTCTTATACAAATGGTAAAAAAATATTAAGCACAATAACTAAATGCGCAAAATAAATTTAACTTAAAGAAAAAATACAATATTAAGAATTAAAACACGAAAGATGAAAGTATTAAATCTATAAATAGGGAGAATGTGAATCAGAAAAATAGATAAAACTGAAGCAAAACAAGATGCCAAAGAAGTACAAATTCAAAATACAAAGAAATTCGCGCACAACTAGAGATTATTGATAAACAAAAGACTAAGAAAACAAATACGGCAACACAGGTGAATTCGAGAATGCTTTAAGACTGGAAATTTCTAAAATGGAAATTTTAAATATGATAATAATCTACAGATGAAAATATTTTAAGAATTAAAATCGATAGAATATATTTCTCTGGATCAACAATAGAGGCTTGTATTTATATAAAAGATGAAATGGCAACTACGATTGTAAAAAAAAGACCCCACAAACGTTGCCTTTGTAGATTAGTGAAAATAAAGGCGAATATAAATATCACCAGTAGAAAAATAAAATATATACAGCGAGTATAACCGACATAAAGAAATATGGGAACTTTCTTTAAACCCTTTCTATGTAGGAGGAGATAAACACAATGAAACAGGATGATAAGCATCGCTGAAAAAAAAATACATAAATATCATTTCAAACCAAGATGAAATCAAACACCGACAAAAATGAAAATGAAAGAGAGACAGAGATACAGCACAAAATTTGCAACTCAAAAATGAAACGAAGTCTAAAGCAGGAGATCCTTTTGAAAATCGCAAAGAATATGTCTTTATATAACGTAACAATACTTTGAAGAAAACATAATTCATATTGAATCCAAACATTTTTGCTAAAACATCGCCACCAACAATAAGGGGATTAGAGGCATTTAAGGCGAGAGTAGATGGACTGCAAACACGAAATTATTCAATACATTACAGTGCAAGAACATTCTGGGCGAATGAATCAACGGAAGACGCTGTCCTGTGTACTATAGGAAAAATAACTGAAAACAATTTGATATAACAATTCAAACACTCTCTTTAAAGTAGCTATCATGTACTTATAATGTACGGTCAAATATATTCAATAAAGTATCCTCCCTCCTCCTCCACCATCACAAACACAACCAACAACTCCACCCACACCTCCCCTTCCTCCACCTTGTCTTTCTTCTTTCCATTATTATTATCATTAAATGTCGATTATTATTATTATCGAGTATTATTATTATTATTATTATTATTATTATTATTACCTCTGCCTTAACGAAGGAGGGGGGCATTGTTTTCAATCGTGTATGTTTGTCCGTAGACAAGATATCTCAAGAACCACTGGATGGATTCGGATGAAACATTCCAGGATATTTGCGCTCGTGACCGGCATGAACTGATAAGATTTTGGGAGCGATCTTGTACCGGACAGTGATTCTAGATTATTTTCCGGTTTTTTACCTCATTTTTGAGAGCGGTCAGGTTCATTTTTAGTAGTCCTCTTTGTGAGAGCAGTCGAGTTTATTTCATAGATCCTCATCTTAAACATCATTTCTATTTAATCATTGAGAAGACGCTCATGTTGTCTTGGTAGAGGGTTGCGCTCTCTGAGTGCTCTTATTATTGTATTTCACCCGTTGCGACTTTCTAGGTTCAAATTCCGCCGAGGTCGACTTTGCCTTTCGTCCTTTCGGGATCGGTAAAATAAGTACCAGTTGAGTACTGCGGTCTATACCATCGACTTGACATGTCCTCTAAAATTTCTGGCATTGTACCCACAATAGAAAGGATTATTATTATTATTATTATTATCATTATTGATAGCGAGCTATCAGAATCGTTAGCATGCCGAGCTAAATGCTTAGCGACATTTCCTCCGTTTTTATGTTCCCAGTTCAAATTCTTCCGCGGTCGACTTTTTGTTTCATCCTTTCGAGATCGATAAAAGAAATACCTGTTGAGAACTGGAGTCGATGTAATCAACTTAACTCCTCCACCAAAATATCAATTCTTGTACGTTAGTACAACAGATTATTATTGTTATTATTATTATTATTATTATTAATAATAATAATAATATCATTATTATTATTATTAAAATTATTATTATCATCATCATTATTATTATTATCATTATCATTTTTATTCTTATAATTAAATGTTTGGCTTTTGCGTTGACCTCAAGAGACAACAAGTTAGAAGTTCGAGTTGGTGTTATGTTTAGGATGCCATATATTTGGTTTTGCATAGAGCATAATTCTAGTGAATAGCTGTCAAAACAGAAGTAAATTAGAAGTTTTCTTTAAAGTAATTTGATCATAGGATGATAGTGTGATGGGGAGATTACAGTAAAAGTTGTTTGCTGTTATGTACATTTAAAAGTATTTTGACACTGTTTATGGATTAAAATATTTTGGGAATTACATAAGCATTACTGTATGTAAGATATGGGCAGTTTCCATGAGCACTATCTTTTGAATTTTTTCTATATTCGGATTTTCCAGTGTCTGAGTTCAAATTCCTATGAGGTCGACTTTGCCTTTCATCATTTCGGAGTTGATTAAAAAAGTACCAGTTGTTTACTAAGTCGACTTACCCACACTCACAAACTTGCTGGCCATGTGCCAATATTTGAAACCCATTATTATTGTTATAATTGATAACGAGCTGGTGGTGTCCTTTGAATGGCGTTCAATATGTTTAGCGGCAATTCGTCCGGCTTTGCGTTCTGAGTTCTTCATTATTATTATTATTATTATTAGTAGTAGTAGTAGTAGTAGTAGTAGTAGTATTTTCTCTTTATCATAGATTTTGTTGGAGTTCCTGGAGTCTTGCATCCATAGCGGGGTTACTACCTGCGGCCTACCGTAGCATGCTATTCGTCATCTTCTGCTATCTGATATTCTTCTGATCATCCTCCCATGCCAAGAAGACAAACCTTTTGTAACAGTTCTACTGGGCACTCTATTCCAATTTCCTTTATATTCCTCTTGATGCCATTATTATTATTATTATCATTGTTGTTGTTGTTAGTATTATTAATATTATTATTGAGTGAGAGAGCAGTGCATGCCATGAAAGTGACACTGGGGTAAAATATGCGAAGCCCAGTATACCAATCATGACTACCCGTCTGATAAGAGTACACCAGGCACATGCTTCACAACCATGTGTGCACGACGTTACAATCTCTCTTTTAATTTTGTATCCATTTCTTGTGCAGCGTCGTTCCAAATGCTCGGCAATAAACTGTATACATGGATGCCACTCTTAGGGATATCACTGAATACACTGATAGGCCATTTGACTAGGCACAACAGATATTGTTAATTTCCAAATTAAATGACGTTATATGCCAAAACAAAAAAAATAAATAAATAAAATACATGGTGGTATTCATTCTCACATCAACAATTCTCTTCTTAATATGTTAAAACGTACGAGTTATAACAATCGTTTGTACTTCCTGCATGAATGGCAAGCCAGAGATAATTCTCAAATAAGTTTCAGTACATTTTTTTTATTTATTCTTAGAGTTCCCAAAATCGCTGGTATTGAAACCG
>NC_069001.1:27820652-27821375 GCF_001194135.2 Octopus bimaculoides | reverse complement strand
CCTTGAAATGCCACATTTTTCAATTTCAATGAGCAAACGTTTATATTTCCTGAGCTTGTCAACTACTTTTACCGAGATATTATGATCACAAATAATAGTCATATCTTCTATAATAGTAATAATAATAATAATAATAATAATAATAATAATAATAATAATAATAATAAAAATAATATTATTATTATTATTATTATTATTAAGAGTTGAACCAATAGTAGATTATCAATATAGTAATATTTGAAGTAACGTAATTTATCTCGTAGATAATTTCACAAGTTCCAAAGCAAATATATTTAATATCTGTGAACACATTGGAGTAAAATCACATACATTTTATGCAAATGTGTCAATATAAGTATGTGTTCGTGTATACAAACGTATGAGTCGGTGCATATATTCGGCGGTGAATAATTTAAATTCCTACCTAGTACATCCATAAGTGGTTCGCTTTCCCCACCCCACAACCAATAAATTGTAAAGTGCGAATAAGAATGCGAAATTTGCAGACAATCAAAAAGCAAATATTATGCAATTACCAGAAGAGGATTACTAAATAAAATATGAAATATGCTTACATAATCGCTATCATTCTAGATATGTGACTAACATTAAATTCCAAGTGTGTCACATGCATATACGCACATACAAGCACCTATTCCCGCACACACCTTCATGTACATGTGCGTGTGTTCATATATATATATATATATATATATATATATA
>NC_069001.1:27816849-27820252 GCF_001194135.2 Octopus bimaculoides | reverse complement strand
ATATATATATATATATATATATATATATATATATATATATATACAGAATGAGAGAGAGACAGACAGAGAAGAAGAGAGAGAGACAGACAGAGAAGAAGAGAGAGAGAGAGAGAGACGTACATTTCAATATTGTTGCATCTCAATATATGTGTATTCAAACACCCTCTCTCTCACACACACAGATATATCCATACGTGCAAAAATAAATGCATACACAGGTATCAATATGGATACCAATCTCTTTACCGGGGAAAAAGGAAAAAAAAACGCGTCTATCGTATTATCGATATAGAACTATCAATTTTCACAGCCATGTAAATTGAAATATTGTACGAATACAAGATCTGTTATAAATAAATAATTATATATTGAGTTATACCTTTATTTTCCACCTATTTTAAACATATACATCTGTGACTCGCACATTTATTACCCTGTAATATAGATAACTTTCCGTAAGTCACTGTTTAATATATATATATATATGTATATATATATATATATATATATATATATATATATATAAATGCAACAAATCGAACAAGAACGCAACAGACAACAATCAAACATCCGGACAAATAGACGATAAAATCACGGACAGGAATAGCAAGGACGGGTCATTCGTAGCCTTTTTTCCTCAGTCAAGTTTCCAGACTGTCCTTATAGTTTCGAACGGTTACACTGGAGACTGTTCAAATCTGACTGGCGCCAAACATCTAAGCTGAGAGCATTAAATAACGAAGACAAAATATTTATTTCTTTGCGGTTGAGCCAACAGATAAATATTGTGCTTGACTAAAGACTGGTCACGTGGAAAGAAGAGAGAGAGGTAAGGGTAGAGCGATTGAAGAATTAGAAGTAGAACGAGAAAGAGAGAAAATCAAAGGATGTAGAAAAGATACAAGGGTGATAAATGAGGAAAAGTAGGTAGATTAAAGAAAGAGAAGGCCAAGAAATGTGAGAGAGGAGAAGGGAGAAAAAGAAAAGAGGACAGGCAGAAGAAAGTATGGGAGGGAGCATAAGAAAGAGTAAAATAGCTGTACAGAATGTTGATACTTACAAAGTGTACGTACGCTACTATATGTATATATAATTTTTTTTTTAATGGATCAACATCAGGTGACTATAACACAAGTTTACTTGTTTCTGTAACCCCTTGAATAGTCTTAGTCGAATAAATCAACTCGAGAACTTATTTCTCCTCCCACACACACACATGCTACGTGGTTCTATCACTTGCCGAGTACCAAATCTACTGACAAGGCTTTGGTCGGCCCAAGACTATATTAAAAGACACCTACCTTATGGTGCTGCGTAGTGAGACTGAATCCTAGAGTGTGAACTTGCGTTGAGATTAAGGACTCTGTTAGACATTCAACAGCATCGTCATCTAATAAAAGAAATGGAAAAAATATATAAAATACAATTAAGTTACTGCATAGTTTAATGGTAACAAAAATATTACATTTTTAGATATATATTTGCTAGACTAACTTTTAACTGAAATAAAAATTATATACTTATTTCAAGGTATTACTACCAAAATGGTTTTCACTGCTCCTAGATCAATCATTACCTTTGATGCTTAGGTCAGATCGATAATTCACTTAAATGGTAACGCTGAAATATTGTATTTGTAAATTGTAAGCATGCTTATTTGGGTTTTAGTTAAAAACATACTACTAATAATAAACATGGAGTTTAAATACTTAATTTTGAAGTAATATAAACGAGGCTTACAAGTCTGTGGAGAAACTTTTTAAATAAACTGAGTAATTTACAGTGAAGGATCATACATGGAAAGGAAATAAAAGAAGAATCATACATATTAATAATTTAATTGAATATAAAAATAAAATTATTTTAATAATATACAAAAAGGATAAAGAACATAGAAGAGTGCATTACACCAATAGGTATAGTAAAAGACACTTTCCTCAGGTGCCACCGCATTACACCTGATTTATACTATGGCCTCGGGTTGACCAAAGTCTTGTGAGAGTGTAGATTTGGTAGGCAGAAACTGAAACCCCTCGTGTGTGTGTGTGTGTGTGTATGCATTTGTGTGTGTGTGTGTATGTGTGCTTGTATGTATTTGTCCCCCACCACTGCTTGGTGTTCTTGTGTTTACATCTCCGTAACTTAGCAGTTCGGCAAAAGAACGTCGATAGCATGAGTGCCAGGCTTTACAAAAACTAAAAAGTACAAAAATTAAAAAGTAAAAAGAACAAAAGTAAAATGTACAAAAATTAAAAAGTAAAAAGAACAAAAGTAAAATGTACAAAAATTAAAAAGTAAAAGTACAAAAGTAAAAAGTAGAAAAATTGAAAATTAGAAAAAGTAAAAAGTTCGGCTAAAATTCTTCAAATCGGTGACCGAAAATGGCAGCAGTCTAATGATTGAAACAAGTACAAAATGAAGTTCAAAAAAGAGCATGAGCGAGACAGAGAGAAAGGGAGACGTTTACGGGAAGAAAACTGAGAAAGGGAGAGAAATGGGAGGGAAACTTCTAGCGTTTAGGAGAGGATATGGCAATAGTGTACCCCTGCGTATAGTGAGGTATTCATTTTTGCATTGGTTTATCATATTTAATACTCTGGAAAAGTTCAATATCCTCCAGAACAACCTACATCCATCTCTCCAATTTACAAAGGAGATGAGTAATACCAAATTACCATTCTTAGATATAACGGAAATTCAAAGGTACACCACCATTACCACAGATATATATTACAAACACACGGACACACATCAATACATGTATTTTAAGTCGTGCCATCCACCAAATACAAAACGCAAAATCCCATACTGCCTAGCTAGAAAAATGTATACCATTGTACAGGGTGTCCACAAAGTCTGGGTACATGGCATTAACAAATACTTTAAGAAATTATTATTTCTTATATTTAATTGTTTATGTTATGATTTTATTTACTCCATGTACGCAAACTTTGTGGACACCCTGTAAAATGGGAAAATATCAGGAACAAACGCCTAACAGAACTAAGATAATCTTTGCTCAAACAAAAATACTCGTCTAATACTTATAGAAAATGGCATACAGAAAGCTATAAAAATTCCCACACAACAACTGAGAGCAACCCAAAGAAGAGAAAAACAGGAACAAGTCATACCGTTTATAGCGGCACAATACCCATGTCACCTGCATATCTTCAACATTGCCAAATTAAACCGACTCATCATTGCTCAAAGTAATAAATTAAAAGATATAATCACAGATCGAGCCACAAGCCTGTAGATCACAATGCCGGGTATGCCGGGATGCATTGCTAGTACAAATCTATATATTCAATACGTATACTAGCATGCACCTCGGCGTCCCCGGTGTTATGACCTACCTGTCTCTCTCTCTCTCTCTCTCTCTCTCTCTCTCTCTCTCTCT
>NC_069001.1:27815267-27816766 GCF_001194135.2 Octopus bimaculoides | reverse complement strand
TATATATATATATATATATATATATATATATATATATATATGTTTGTGTGTGTGTGTGTATCTATGTAGGCAGATTTGCGTATGCTTGTGTGTGTGTATGTGTGTGTGTTTGTGTGCATTCCTAAGCAACAAACCGTAGAAACAGAAGTCAATACATGCTGACTGTTCTGTAATATATTTGTGCGTGTTCCAGTGATCGGTTATTCTGAACTGATTTAAATATATATGCAGAAACGATATACTGAGAACGTCTGCAACAGAGCGTTTCGCATCGATAAATAAAAGAGGACAGAAGTCTCACACACGTTCCATCATGTATATGCATCATGTGTAATATATTGTATTAAGCCTATTACACCCACGTTCTTTTTTTTCCTGCTTATTCGAAGTTTTTTTCTCATAACCACGCGGTTCTTGCCTTTGACTTTCTACTCCCATTTATTTCTAACAATGTTATCAGCAAATTTATGGACAAGTTAATGCAAATTAGAGTAAGCTTCAACTAAGCCATTTTTGTAATTTTAAGATTAAGCTAATAAATCATCAGCCGAATTTCAAAATAATTGTTTGTTATAAATGCAATATATAATTATGTAACTGCTTAAATATTTAAACCACGGGAATTATATCTGTTTTGCGTTACATAAAACTTCCCTAATACTACCCGTCAACTAGAATAATCTCGAACACTACAAAATATTACGTCCTGCATATCTTGGACAGGCAAATCTATTTGTAACCTTACGAATGGTCAATAGTGCAAGAAAATATGCTACTAAATCGATTCGCTCGTAAAAACTTTTGGTTCTCTAAAAGGAAAAAAAAAAAACAAGCATTAATGGAAGACATACTCTAAATCGATGATTACAACATTTATCTTAATGGAACAGTTAACACAAAATATGTGTAATGTGGCTTGAATTGGAATGATACAGTAGCAACTCCATATCATTCAAGTGCGTACAGAGGACCTCTTTGATCTTCGCTTTTTTTTTTTTCATTTCCAATGCCGTCAAAGAAAAAATATCAATAAGGATTTTACAGAAAAAAACTAAAATTAATGCACAATCTTGTAAGAGAGAAACGACTGCTTGTGTCTGCTCATGAAAAAGGCCGAACACTGCACATCTGCAAGCCCATTAAAAAATTTCCTGTGACAATACTTTGGAGATGATCAAGCTATTAGGAAAGACATTTCAAACGTACAAAGTCAGCTGGGTCACATTGACATGGAATTCTTGTGACTAATGGAATACTGTTAGATCCACAGCTTGCCTTAAGTGAAGCATGAACAAATTATATTGAAATTGAAATTCGAAATGCCTGGTTTTATTCATGCTGTTGCTTCGTGTGTTAGTTGGTCCCACGACAATTCTAGTATATTTCTATGTAAAATATTTTCCATTCATGATCATTACTTTTTATATTTATCTTGGATTATATTTCCAATGTACACAAGCAGGTCTTAAAATCAGTACCACAAGAACATGATATATATA
>NC_069001.1:27811065-27815235 GCF_001194135.2 Octopus bimaculoides | reverse complement strand
ATATATATATATATATATATATATAGCCCTAAATGAACGTGCGTACGCACACACATGCACTCACCCACAGACACATACACACTTACAAACACACTCAAACACACACACACTCACACACACACACACACAAGATATACATAATGTAATGCACTATAATAAATATGATATAGATAGTATATGTTATACGTAATATAATATAACATATATATTTGTGAGTGCATGTGTGTGTATGTGAGTGCATATGTGTACCTGTTTGTTTCTCTGAGTTGTCAGTGGTGGTCCATTAGACTATGTGCGGTAATTTACATATCGAGAAATTATTATGTGCTAAGTCGACAAGATCAAAAATGCTTAGCAAACATCGTATTGATATTCAGAAGTCTTCAACTGATCTTGAAGTGTGACAGTGTTTTAGGAATACTGGTGTAATTTGTAACAGCAATAACAAAAATGGAGTTCCCATGTACGATTCAGAATAATGTCCAGAAGCGTCTCAGATAAGTAGGCAACCATGACCTCCGAATGGCTCAGAAATAGATTCTAAATTCGAAAGTATAAAGATGGCTATTGAAAATCAAAGGCACGTAGGTCAACAATCATCTGTCACAACATAGTTAAAGATGTGTCGAAAGAAAGGAGATATATACATGCGTAAAGCAAATTTTACTACATCGGTCCGAATAGATTCCAACCAGCAAACCGCATATTATCAATACACAAAAGTGTCTCAATAATTCCTTCCAATCGCCCCAAACGCTAATAATTTTTGCTGTCCGACAATGCTGACACTTTTTCGATAGTAATATAAGGAAATACGAACATGAAGGTGATTAAAAATAAAATGCCGAACTAAATAGTGCGAAACATTTTGTACGACAAACTAAAGATTCCGCTACTTAACGATGTTAAAGACGGTAGAAGAATATAGATAACAATAAAGATGATGATGATGATGATGATGATGATGATCCTTTCTAATATAGGCACAAGGCCTGAAACGTGTGAGGAGGGTCCAATGTGTTACGTTAACCCCAGCGCCTAACTGCTACTTATTTCATCAACCCCGAAAAGATAAAAGGCGAAGAAAGGGTTGCAGCAAATATTCTGCTCAATACCACAGACTATTTTCGTCAGTTGTTTGACTTTAACCAGCTGAGAATGTTCCTTGGTGGCTGACAATATGAACCAATCTCATCACCAGTAGAAGTAGTAGGGGAGCATCACAGCCATGTGTTGAGAGGAATTCTATGGTGTTTGAACAATTCACGTCTGGATAGATAGATGTTTCGTTCGTGATCCTTAAGCAACCCTTATTCAGGGCTATTATGAACAACCTGTACCTACTCCATGATAAAAGTTGATGAGAACAAAAGCTACCTCCAGTGCTTGAAAATGATGATATCTCACTCCTCTGAAACTTCACCATTGAAACAGACAGAAAGAGAGATGCGAATAGGCCAGGAATTATATTGAAAGATTTCAGACAAAATGATGTCTCCTCATTGATATGACTCTCCCAATCGACATAAATGCATCTGTAAAGACTTGACCAAAAGTGAGCAAGTATAAAGATCTTGAAATAGAAATTGGCAAAACAAGACTAAAACAATACCTGTTGCTATAAGTGTCCTTGGAATGATAGTAAAAGTGGCTGATTGCTACCTAGCTCAGATACCAGGCAAACCTAAAATGGCAGAAGTTCAAAAGATAGTGCCCATGGGAACTGCCCATATCCTACATGAAATACTGTCTATGTAATCTCAAATTTTAAAATAACCTCATAATTTTCTTGTTTTGTTAAACATTCTCTAGAACTATTTTATGTGCAAAACCAAATATATGACACCCTAGGCATAACACCAACATGAACGTCTAAATTGTTGTCTCTTGAGGTCACTGATTGAGACTTGGAGCCAACAACAACAACAACAATAATAATAATAATAAATAATAATAGTAATAATAATGATATTATCAAATTTCACCATTAGATTTTCTAGAAACGGGGATTAAAAAATAAGTGAACAAATATTTTTATATCTGTGTGGTGCTTTGATACGTAATTGTGAATTTTCTGCATTTTAATCCCAGTCACAATATGTGAAAGATATGGTAATTACAAAATGTCTAGTTCAGTCGTTGTTACACGTTCTTGTAAAATGTACAATCACAGTAATAGCAAATTTCCTGTCAACTTCACACAATCACCCAAGTTACACATTAAAATATTATGGACTGTTGTCTGAATGTAACGCCATTAATGATTTAGCTATCAAACTTCCACTTAACATACTCTTTATGTTTTCCTAACCATTTTCCCCAAAGGATTTGGTTGAGCAGAGGAGACCCTGAGGAGATGGAGTATCCTATATTTTATAATATGTAATAATATTTTATGATATGTATTAATCATTCTGGATGTTCTATCGAAACGTACATAGGTCTATTTCATTATTATTATTATTATTGTTGTTGTTGTAATAAAGTATTTTCAACGGATCAATTTTGAGCTCTATTTAAAGTTGATATATATATATACAAAAACTCAACTGTGAGTTTTTTGCTAAGATTGTTAACAGATACTATATTTTTACCAAATTTTTGTTTAAAAAAATATATATTTAACATATATATATTTTTGTATGTATGTATGTATATTGTTTTCAAATTTTGGCACAAGTCCAGCAATTTTAGAGGGTTAGATCGATTTCACCGGCCCCCAGTGCTCTCAAACGCTAGGTATTTTATCGACCCCCAACAGATGAATATCAAAGTCGACATCGGCGTGACTTGAACTGAGATCGTAGTGCGGGCGAAATACCGTTAAGCATTTTTCCTGGTGTGCGAACCATTCTGCATGATCGTCGGTATATTGGACATAGTACTGTTCTAGTGCAACAGCAGCGTAGTTTCTCAGTCACGCAAACAACTAGTAGAACATCCTTCCAAATTACGGGAATACCAATAGTCTTTCATGTTCGCCCTCAACATGGTAACATCAAAATTGTTGAATTAATTTGTAGTCATATATATAAGAATACAAAAATTATGAACACGGGAACTTACATTACTTTTTGCGAAGAGGATTTTGCAATGATTTCGTGTCAAAATTGCGTTCCTGATTTATATGAAATATAATGTGTTGTAAACACGTAAACATTAAACTCAATTCAGAAGAGAATTAGCTGTGTAAAGATAAACACTTTAAATGAATCAAATATGTGAAGCTGTTTTTGTCACTTGCAAGAAAATCAACGAAGTTTACTTTAATTCCCATGCTATTTACAATATTTATACTGTTTTGTCGAATATTTCACTAAGTAAATTTTTAACAATATAAAATTTATCAAATTATATAAAATCCTGTGACAAAATTCATCAATTTCTCTCAAATGCAGTTCTCTAAATATGATGGACGCCATGCGTTACATGTAGTGCTTCAAAATCCCGAAATGTTATGTTATTACCAATTGAATAAATGCATTAAAGAATCTATTACAGATTCATATTTAAGTATTTTCATATACTTATCACAACAATAAAATGTAAATTGAATATTTACCTTTTTCAAAACGATATCTATAAAATTTGTATTGTCATTATAAAGGTTATAATTAATATGATTATTATATTGGTTATAATTAACTCTAAATAATATATACAACATACGAATTAACGTTAGTTTTGCGAAAAGCAAGTTGTCATTTGGCAATTAGTGTTAATACATTCAAAGTCAAAATCATTATTTTATTATATTCTGCATATTATTGCTTCGGGTAGGTATGAAAATTTGCATAAAAATGCTATAGTATCTGAAACATTTTTACGCAAATTTATTGATGAGTTTCAACACAATTAATATAACATGAATCACTAGAATTATAGGTGATGTTTGTTAAATTGTGAATTTTTCGATGTGTGTGCGTCTATGTACCCCAAATTGATGTAATATACATACATACACACCTATATCCCACGCACACATAGATAGATAGATAGATAGATATCCAGAAAGAACAAACACAAAAAACACAACGACGCGAGGACTAAGTACATGTGACGTTTTAGCAGACGCTCTTCTTCGGAAACAGAGGAGAGTCCAATAGAAGGGAAGACGGAGGAAGAAAATCACCAACGATTCACATGTGGTCATAGATATATACACACATA
>NC_069001.1:27808304-27811055 GCF_001194135.2 Octopus bimaculoides | reverse complement strand
CACACACACACACACACACACACACACACACACACACACACACACACACATATATATATATATATTAGGTTGTCTGGCATGAAATGTCGCATTTGAAAAAGGAAACAATAAAATTGTTTTTTAAGTTTTAGAATTTTTAGTGATTCATTCTATTGTTCTGAAGATGATGGTGAAAGTGATTGTGTGCTGGACTGTTTAGGTTCTGTGTCATCGAATGATGAAAATACTCAAAAGCAATTATCTGCAAGCCACTCAATTATGAATGAGCAAGATGTATCTAGGGACAGACAAGACGTTTGGCATTCTAATCCTCTTACGCGAGCAGCAGTAAAAACTTCATCTTGCAATACTGTGTGCCAAGAATGTGGATCATCTTTTTTGCTAAAATGTTTTGCGATAACATTGAAACCTGTTTTATTATCTTTATGCGTCAGAATCTTCTGGAAGTAATTCGTAAATGGACAAAAGTTGAAGGTCGGGTTGTTTAAAAGATAGATGGAAGGGAATTGATCACTCTGAACTAATGAAATTATATTGGACTTATTATTCTTATAGGTGTCTAAATCTAAACCTGAACATTTCACACAGTTATGGAGTCATGAAGATGGCCGCCCATTATTCAACAAAATTATGAGCCGGTGAAGATTTCAACAAATTTCACAAGTATTGCGTTTTGATGATGCTAGTGAAGGACGAAAAAAGCGAGTTGATGATAAATTGGGGCCCATAAGAGAAGTATTTGAAATTTGGGAGCATAATTTGCGAGACGGATATATTCCAAGTTCATGCATGACAGTTCATGAACAATTAGGTTCATTCAGAGGTCGCTGCTCACTCCAGGTATATATTCATTCAAAATCAGGAAAATATGAAATTAAGATTTGGGTAATATGTGACAGTGAAACATCTTATGCCTGGAAAAGACAGAGTAAAAGGGAGAAAGACAAACCAAGGTTCAAAAGTCGTTGAAGACCTAGTAAAGGAACTTGAAAGTACCGGTCACAGTATAACTTGTGCTAATTTCTTTACAAGTCTAGGATTGGTTCCAAAGCTGCTTAGCAAGAAAATCACTTTATTCGGAATAATAAGAACGAAAACAGTTGAAATAGAAATCAACAAAACAATATTTGGATTTCAAAGGGATTCTATGATCATATCGCATTGTCCCAAGAAAAATTATGTTGTCACACTTATGAGTACAATGCACTCTCAGCATTCAACTGATTCAAAAAGTGTTGAAAAGAAACCTGAAGTTATTACATGTTACAACAAAACAAAAGGAGGAGTAGATACCCTAGATAAGATGGTAAGGACATACACTTGCAAAAGTATGACTCGATGATGGCCTATGGTTATATTCTACAACATGATTGATGTAAGTGCAGTGAATGCTTTCATTGCTGCTTAACAGCTTCACTTACAAAGTTTCAAGGATAAAAGAAGACAGTGTCTACTTCAGTTAGGAAAGGAACTTGCTGGAGTTAATGCTAAACAAGAACATGACAAACAATCTTCTAGTTCTGCTAACATGTCTAAACTAAACAAGAAAAGAAGACAATCTTCAACCTTATCTGAGATATTTCAACCAAAAAAAAAGGGAGATGTTCTTTGCGTGGCCCCAAAAACGACAGGAAAATTCGCACTACATGTAATATCCATGTTTGCCAAGAACATTCCAATGTTGTCTGCATTCACTGCCATGAGGAGCTGCAATTCTGTATTTTTGTAATTTTTAAAATTTATGATATATTCTGTAAACTGTATTTTTTCTTAAATTTGTGAGAAACAGAAATTCTTCATTCATCTGACAGCATATATAATGTAGCTAAATAGTGGTAGTTTGAATAAGATTTAATTAAAAGAAGATTGTTGGTAATTAGTGACATACATTTCCTCTGGTAGACCTAGGGTCAAGCTGTACTAGCTGTAGATTTTCTTCTAAGATATATGTAAGTAAATTTCTCTGTTACAGTCTTTATGTCTTGTGCATGGCTAAATAATCGGACTCCATTTTCGTACAATGCAATTAAGATTTTATTCGATCTAATCCCACGTCGTGCTAGATTTCCAGTCCAAAATAGTTGCTACAAAATAAGAAATAGATGCAACAAACACACGCAGTAGAATATAAATCTACTCAGCAGGAAATCGAATAATTAGAGACATCAGTTTAAATATACATTTACTGATATTCTTCTCTATAAAAGTAATGGGTAGCACAAATCAAGAAATCTCTATTTGCAAAGGAGAAACATTGCCTGTAGTTGTTCGGAAGTGTGTATCGAAAGATCATTGTAGGAAATTAGTTTTCATCGACTCTGATTTGTAAAAACATAAGGAAAATCACATGCATGATTGTGTGTGTGTGTGTGTGTGTGTGTGTGTGTGTGTGTGTGTGTGTTTATAACCTCCTCTAGTCATCTATTCATGGTAAATATGTAGTTGAGAAATGCTGGAGTGAGACAGCATGTTTTTTGTCTATCTCCTTAACCTCTTGGAGATTTTAGGTGTAATTATTCTAACGTGTCCATCTGTTCTAATTTAAATTGATGTAATGATTGCATTGTTCAATTAATTAGAGTTGCATGAAACTATCGTACTGCATTAGCTCTGGATATCCTTGTTGCTTATTTTGAATATAATCACCATACTTTGAAATTGTATGGATAATACCGTACTATATTATGATGCCTCAACTTAAGTACCATATTCATTTGAATATATATATATATATATATATATATATATATA
>NC_069001.1:27805912-27808252 GCF_001194135.2 Octopus bimaculoides | reverse complement strand
TGTGTGTGTGTGTGTGTGTGTGTGTGTGTGTGTGTGTGTATATATATGACTGTGTACGTAGATTTATGTACATATATTTGTATGTATTTATGTATGTAAAAATGGAAACCATAGACTTCATGGACTTTCCAGTAATATAATCTAAGGCCACGTTAACATGTAAAATGTTACTGGTATGTACCAGAAATATGACTTCAGATTTCCCTTTAAACTACGTCTGCTTCTTACAAATTGCAACATTGACTGAATATATTTGTGTGTGTGAATGGACTTTTGTATGAATACACACACGCAAGCTCACATGTCACGCACGTGCATATACGCAGATAAGTCCACTGACACTCGTACACGTATATATGAATAAAAAGAATGCCGAAAATAATTCGGATGTCATATGATTATTCTTTTTTGTGCACATGCAATCTGTACACATATTTTGATAAATAACTATATTATTAACAAACACAAATTTGAATGTTATGTTTTCAGAGTTGTTTTCTCTCAGTAGTGATCACGTGTGTAAATGTCATGTTGTTTTCTAAAGAGAAATGAAGTAATGATCTTTCCTAATGAAATGCATAAAAAAAGAGGTCAAATTAGATAAACTGTCGGAACGTAAATTATATGGAATATGAATTAAAATATAGATTATTACTAAATGGATTTGAACAGAAAGTTGAGAGAAAAATACAAAATCGCATATTTGAAAATGGTTGTTACGTAGGCAAACATGTAATCGGTTCAGTTAGAATAGTTTGAAAAACAATTATAATTAGAGCTAACTGCAGTTATATACCTTAATGAAACTCACTAAATTTATGATTTAAAAGGAAATTGCACGTAGCAAGTTTAATAAGTAAACAAATATAATTAGTGGTGCAAGGTGATTGGCACTGCGTTTAAGCAATTACGTGAATATAATAGAGGTTAAAATTCTGTGTAATCAATTACTTTTGTGCACATTCTATAAGAGAAAACTATTAAAACTTTCACTGCTATATTATTATGAAGAGTTGTTGCTTTTTGTAGGAATATAACGTTGTTGCAGAAAATAATGTCCTCTTCAAATTGTCTTTTTTTAAATTTTTTATGTATGCAGATGGAAAGATAATAGAATATAGATATTATAGAAACAAAAATGCAGTAGATTTCTTTTTTTTTATACATTGAATGCGTATGGAAGTCCAGTCGCGTAAAATAGAAATAACAGGACCCCGTAGGCAGTAAATGGTTGAGAAACACTGGTTTAGAGAGAAATGCTTCAGATAGCTAGAAATCTTGGTAAATTGATTGCACTCGATATATATATATATATATATATATATATACGTTTCCAAGTTGTTTTACAAATTGTTAATCATGAGACTACTTCCTACAGCTGGCTTTCTTTGAAATCTGAGCTGGTATTTCCTCTAACTCGGTACAATATGTAATTTATTATATAACCACTTCTTTCTTTGAACTCCTTAATGATAAGTAGTACTCTACTATTATTACCTTGTTTTTCCTAACCAGGTAAACATGTACTAATATTGCAAGCGGTCTCCACCAACACATATAACGTATTCGTATCTAAAAAACACCCTACATATTTACACTTTACCTGATATATCACAATACTTTAGTCGTTAGAACTTATCATTCGATTGCCTTCACACCCTATTCCAACATTCAACCTATAACCACAAAATATCCCTAAATTCTGTGTATCTTTGCTCTCCTCCCTTTGTTCTTTAGCCTTGGCTAAACCCCGATCCTATGCCAAATTAGCTTTTGTAATGCATTTATATTTCTTCACATTTACTTTTAACTATCTTTATTCTTTCTTTATTACTTATCCTTACATCATCTTTGGTCGTCTCCCAGCTATCTACTTCTCTAAGTTTACTGTAATGAAATATCACCTAGAAGCAATTTAGCCTACCAAACTACCATTCTCGGAGACTTCTATCTCACTCATGTCGCCGACCTTAAATATCGTAGTACACCCTTTCACAAACTATATTCTTAACTTAACCCCACCCGCTTTTAGGCTCATGTAAAGGCAAAAGTCACTATTTTGATTCTTTAAGAAAAAAATAGTAGAATGATTAAATGATTAAAGATTTCATAGCTTGAAACGTTTGAGTGAGTGAGTGAGTGAGTGCGTGCGTGCGTACGTAATTATTAAATGAGGTTGTACAAATAGCTCCTCTCATCAAAGTGTTATAGTTTTTGTATCAAAGCAGCTGGTATGCAAATATTTGTTCTGGAATTTTGTTAAACAATTTAATTATTTATTTGTAAGTTTGGAAAGAAGAAATTGTAATCTAAAGTTGATTATCTGAAAGATAGAATTAT
>NC_069001.1:27804527-27805751 GCF_001194135.2 Octopus bimaculoides | reverse complement strand
TAGGTTGCATATTTCAGAATTTTACCGTTTATAATGGAAAAATTCTCAATAATATCGATTGGTATATTTAACTAGAAAATCATTCCTACTGCTATTAGCAGTGTAGCTTTGTTAACTGTGACGGTAGCAAATGTTTTAAAATTACTGTTAATAATTATTTTTAATACAGATTTACGATTAAATCGCGGAAGACACCGCGGTATGTATATTTGGTCAACTCATACAGAAACTTTTGATTTATGGAAGAAAACGGTTTCTGGTTGATTATTCATAAAATCTTGTTTCAGAGATTTTTGTGCAATAATAGCAGCTCTTAAATTCTATAAGCTTTTGTAATAGATTGTATAGAAGAGAACATTTTAAAAACATTTTGGAATAAAATATTCATAATGTTCTCAGTTCAGATTTTTTTCCAACAAAATACAATAATCCGCTTGGATCTCTTGATAAGTATTTTAGCTTCGCGGAAGGTACGTTCAGTATACATCATTTATAGACTTACCTTGTTTTCAGTTGATGCTACACTGAATTAATTTAACATTCTTGAGAACGTCGGTGCCAAGAACTTGTTTCCTTATAAAATATAAATCCATACGTTTTTCATACAAAATCTATATTAGGTTGAATGTGGTAAAGATGGAAATTGGTATAATTTCTAAGCTAAAATTACTAGAAAATATAGTATGTATCAAAATGCAGAATGTTTGGAGTTTATGATACATTACATTTATATGAATAATTAAACGAATCATAAATGAGTTAGAATGACATGTTTCTTTTTGATTTATAATAATAATGCTATCGCCGTATCATGATATCATTCGTTCATAATTTCCTTTCAAAATAAATAATATCTACTCAGAAACAAAGATTAAGTATGATAAAATCAAAGTAGAATAAATGTTTTATGCTTCTTTTCGGTAACACAATGTAGTATAATAAGTTCCAAACACAGTAACGAAGTGTCAATATCTACTATATTCTTTAACTCTCTCATTTACTTGTTTCAGTTATTTGACTGCGGCCATGCTATAGCATCACCTTTAGTCGAGAACATCGACCCCAGGACTTATTCTTTGTAAGCCTAATACTTATTCTATCGGTCTCTTTTTGCCGAACCGCTAAGTTACGGGGACGTAAACTTACCAGCATCGGTTGTCAAGCGATGGTGGTGGTGGTGGTGCGGGGGGCAAACACAGACACACAAAAACACATACATATATA
>NC_069001.1:27790109-27804442 GCF_001194135.2 Octopus bimaculoides | reverse complement strand
ATATATACGACGAGCTTCTTTCAGTTCCCGTCTACCAAATTCACTCACAAGGCTTTGGTCGGCCCGAGGCTATAGTAGAAGACACTTGAATGATGGAATGAAGCCGGAACCATGTGGTTGGTAGGCAAGCTACTTACCACACACCCACTCCTGTGCCTATACACATAATAACATAAATTGTGTTGCTTTTTCATTTGCGTTGATATTATAGACATTAGAGGTTTCTTTTACATTCAGTTGTCAAGGTATATTAACACTCCTAAAAAGAATAACAGAAATAAACAATCCTATCTGCAAACCAGACTCCACAAATTATGAGGAAGAGTGGTTCCTACTTCGGCATAACAGTTGAAGAAAGGAGCATTGTAAAAAGCAAATATTTCTGTGCATACAAACTCACTATATTTCCCTTGAATTATATGAGGGAATCAATATACGAATCGTCTCCTATTGGCACATGAAAAGTAAGATGATGAGTGTCTTACCAGATACATTTATTGAGTTGACTGAGATCAAGAGTATGTTAACAGTCGTATGAGGTACATATTGTCTTAAAACTATGTATATATACATATATATATATATATATATATATATACATATATATATATATAATATGTGACAGTTAGTTGGTTGTCATAATAAAACTCACAGTTTCGGATACCGGGGCTGAAATCTACTCCAGCATCTCATCAGTTATTAAGACAAAACGTTATCGTTTTGTCTATAACTACTCTCCTTAATTTAATGCAATGCTCTTCCATCTATCTGGTAGACTTGCAAACCCCTCTTCCAAAATTCACTTATCCTCGACGAAAAACACTCCTGGTTATATGAATTAAAAGAGTGTGTATTAAGTACAGGAGTATAAATATAATTGCTATCATTATTATTATTATTATTATTATTGTTGTTGTTGATGTTATTACAGTTATTCAGTGAAGCCCTTTACCTGTGACGAAATATAGTTGTTATGCGAGGAAATAATTTGGAGGAGGTTATTGGTATTGGAGAAAACGATTCGGATACGATGTGCGTTTGAGAATGAAGTTGTACCTGGCTTGATGAAATAGATAAGAGAGAGTGATGTCTCATTAAAAAGACCTGAAGTTTCTTGTACTTTTACAGAAAAAGTGGGGAAGTATAGCTACCTCTCTTAGACTGCATATGTATATACATATATATATATATACACACATATACACACACATATGCCTGTGTGTGTATATATATTTAGCAGATACCAAACGTACAATATATTCTTAGCGAGCTAATTTTATATTTTAGTGATGAATACTATTAAACTCATGCTAACATCCAACTATAACTTGTGTATCCTAATAACGGTTTCTATACGAAATACTTAAATATTTATTATGGTTACGTAAACGTATATTATTTTCTCTCTAACCTTTCCAGTTTCTATCGATTTGCATTCACTGCAAGTTCTTTATTCTTTCTCTTTTGTTTCCTTATATATTGACATAATTCCTCTTAGTGATTCTCATACATTCATGTTTAGCGTATATTGCTAGTATAACATGAATTAAGATCGTAAAATAATGTAAGGTATCAATATCTTATTAAAATATCTAATTTTGTCTGCAATATAGAACCAATTTTCTATTATAGTATACTTAATTAAAATTCAAATATGTACAATAAAAAATCTAGATATGACTTTTTAAAGAAATCTAACTTAATTCTAGAATAAGAATTATTTGCTACAATTTCTAATGTTATGTTTTAGAGATTTCTTCTGACTTACATTATGTCTTAGCAAAACAAGTCGTTAGAATAATATTCTCATAACATTTAACGTGTCGTATGTTTACTATTTCCCAAAATATTCCATCGTATATTCAATCATCCCAGCCAATTTAATTTATATGTATTTTATTATTAACTACAGTTTATAACATCTTGTAATCTGGTATCCATATATTATTCGTGCTAAAATTATCTTAAATCTTACGTGTTTCCTTGACCACTTAATTTCAAACTCATTACACTCGTCTAATTCATATTTGTTATGGATGCACGTCTTGAAATCAAACTCTGAGTCCGTGGCCGTTCTTTTAGCATATGTGAAGAGTTTTAATGCGGAATAAAGATTATTGATGTAGGAAACAATGAACAAATTTTCATGTACAGTTCACGACGTCATTAGTTTCTGAAGCAAATAACATCACGTTTCAAATAACACTTACACAAAACAGTTATCGTATCACCCCGTTCTGCTATAATGAAATGGGGAGTAACAGCTGATTCGGAAATCCTTATTTTGTCAGGAACTCTTTAGTTGCAAAGATATGAAGAGTGTTTCTCAATCGGATTAGACGTGTTCCTCTTTTAAAAGATTATGGTGTCAAAGTTTCACAACTGCAATATTTGCATCGGATCCTTTTCATACAGAGCAATGGTTTTCTTTGGTAGAAGTTAATAATCAATAACATAATACTAATACTACTTGTATATAATTTTTGACTAAATTTAGTCCAGTTAGCAGACTTAAAGGCACCTGTTTCCATCAGCAACGGTGTATGTTTGTTTACTTCTATCCTGACAGACTTCAGTTAATCGCTGCTTTGAAATCATAGATTGACGTTACAGGTTTCTCGCAGAGCGGAAACCGTGTTATTCATTAGCAAGAGTTAAAATATAACAACGAAAAGATGTTTCATGTTGAAGCGCTATTTTCAGCATAAATTTGGGCTCAGTGTGATTGCAAGAGTTACTGCAACTTCATTCTCCTATATGTATTTATCATTGTGTCATTGCGACTATTACATTCGAAGAATCCGGTGTATTTTTTCTTATACTCCAAACAAATTCTGCATTTTGAGAACGTCTCACGTTTCTGTTTCCTCTGAGTGCACGCCCGACGATTGCACCATAGCCTTGTTAAAAATGCTTTTATCAAATCACCAAATGAAATATTGGTTTTAAATTTTGGCTCTAGGGGGGGGGGCGGGATATGTCGATTACAAAGACCTCAGGGATTACTGGTGCTTATTTTATCGACTGCGAAATGAAGAAAAGCAAAGTCGACCTCGGTGGAATTTGAATTCAGGATGTAACGACGGACGAAATGCCGCTAAGCATCTTGCCCGGTCTTCTAAATCTTCGGTCAGCTCGCCGCCTTAGCTTCTAATGAAATATTAACGTTAAATAGTGTTTCCTCTCTCCGCACGCTAAAACGTCTCCATTAAATAGATTTCTGTCTAAGACAGAGACAGAAATATTTTAAAGGAAATTACAGGGACTCTCACGAAAATGGAATATAATTTGAATTAATTAATTTAAAGAGATTGTTTCTAACATCTTCGAGTTGAAAGACGCCTACAATTACAGCTACATAGTTTTCTCGTATGTAATCCAGTATGTCCTTCAGCTAAATTAACCAAAGTCATTGTACATTCATGTGATTTATTTCGAAAACTCACTTTAGTTGTCGTAAGCCCACACTACCCATGTCTAACATACATCTGCTGTGTAGGATTGCATTCAGCTGGTAATGTACATTTAGCAATTTTCTAGTCAGATGTCTTTTATTGTTGTTTGGACTTACAGTTTCGATGGTATAATTTCCGTTTCAAATTTTCAGTATATTACTGACACATTCTTCGTTAATGGAAGCACGAATGCCCACATCTGTGATGTCAGTATATGTGGTAAGACCAAATGCGAACCCAACAGATAAATATATAATTAAATTCTTGTAAGTAATCTTAAATTTGAATAACAATTTAGTGTAAATATTTTACGAATCATTTTATGTTTTTGTTTATTAACTTTGTCATAACATATTGTGTACTGATATTTCACATTTAAGGTGATTTAAAAATATAATCGCTCAGAGATAGGCATTAATTATCTTTCATACGTAGTTCAGTTATTATTTATTCCACATGCATTTTTCAAGTTTCAAGCAATTAGCTCCGGTTATCAAAGTCATTTTCGTTGAAATTCGGGGCTTCGCCAGTAACATGCTCTCTGTAAGGCAGCTCTGTCTGGAGCTGTCTGCAAACAACAAAATCTTTAAATAACCACTCCAGAAAAGGTTAGTAATATTTTTTTTTACCAAGGAAATAAAATGCTCGTTGTGTTCTACAGAAACAAAAGTAAGTGTCAAAGACTACATTTTTCAAAATATTGGTCGTAGGCGCAGGAGTGGCTGTGTGGTAATTAGCTTGCTTTCCAACCACATGGTTGCGGGTGCATTCCCACTGCATGGCATCTTGGGCAAGTGTCCTCTACTATAGCCTCGGGCCGACCAAAACCTCCTGAGTGGATTTGGTAGACGGAAACTGAAAGAAGCGCGTCGTATATATATATATATATGTATATATATATATATATATATATATGCGTGTATATGTTTGTGTGTCTGTGTTTGTGCCCCCAATATCGCTTGACAACCGATACTGGTGTGTTTACGTCCCCGTAATTTAGCGGTTCGGCAAAAGAGACCGATAGAATAAGTACTAGGCATCCAAAGAATAAGTCCTGGGGTCGATTTTCTCGACCAAAGGCGGTGCTCCAGCATGGCCGCAGTCAAATGACTGAAACAAGTAAAAGAATAAAAAGAGTACAGAGAGTAGCAACACGCAGGCGAATATCACGGAGTTTGAACGGTTACAAAAAAATATATATATATTACTGCGTGCATTAGAAAAGATAAATAGAAATCTAGCGGGAACTGAACTTCAATCGCCGTGAGAAGAAACTGAATATTGGGAAACATTGATTTCATTCATCTTCCATTATTGCTACGTACAAAAATCATATGAGAAGCAATATTATTAGTTGCTGTGTATGAGAAAATATTAATGGAAAGGAAATTTATTTTAGCAAAGTAAATAATAAGATATCGAAACTTCTCGAAAAACAATTTTATGAAAGTAAATATCATACAAAGTTTTGAGAATGCAAATAAATATAATTTACAATTTCTGTTACAGAACGCACCACACTGTGTGGGAAATAATGAACACTGTATTCAGAGCTGTAGTGCTTTATATATGTAATATAATATGATATAATACATATTTACATACATATATACATACGTATACATACAAATGCATATACACATATTTTTATATATAAACATATGAATATGTATATACGTACACGCACATAATCATATGTACACATACACGCACATAACCACACACACACACACATACACGCATATAAGCACACACACACACACACAGAGAAATAGTTTATGTAAATCGCATTTTTGTAAATACATGGCAAATCACATATGTAAACATCTACAGATCTCTAGATATTCTGCAACGTACTTGTGTGACCCTTTTCTTTCTGTGTATGTATTTATATACATTACATACATGCACTACTACTACTACTAATGATAATAATAATAATAATAATAATAATAATAATGATGATGATGATGATGATGATGATGATGATGATGATAATAATAATAATAATAATCATAATAATAATAAAATTGAAAAGTGTGGTTTCCCAAGGCGACTACCGTACCAGTGATTGTAGGATCTCGAGGAATGATAAGAAAAGATACTGAAACCTATTTGTAGATGATAACAGGCTCACCATCCCTACAGGAAGTGTAAAATAATCGTGTTAACTGGAACGACTTATGTACTGAGAAGAGCATTATCGCTGTGAAAACAACACCCATTCATGAATTTAATTAATAATTTTTTTTTAATACATATTTTACCTGTGAATTTGCGTGTATAAACTGGGAATGCATACAATGAGCTTCTCTGCCCTAGGTGTACGGAAAACACTCGGCGAGAAATGGAAGAAAATTTGAAGAAAACAGAAAAAGAACAACACAATAATAATAATAATAATAATAATAATAATAATAATAATAATGATACTGCCACTGCTGCAGTGCCTCTGCTGCTGCAGATGATGATGATGATGGTGATGTGTTCAACTAAGGCCCACTCACGTGTACTGTATTCGTCAAAATCACCCAACTTGCAAAGAATGTACAGCGTAGAAGCATTTTCTTGTCTATCCTCTCCTTTCATATTTTGTCTACCAAAAGTTTTTTGGAAGAAACCAGATAGATGATTCTCATCGCCACCCGTCATTTCCCAAAAGTTTCTTCGCACTCTTCCACGTCTAGCTTTTTATAGACCAAAGAAGTGAAAGTTTGACTTACCGCATTGCGCAACTGAGAGAAAGCCTGAAAAAATTGCAGATTCTAAGTTCTGCCCATAGACATCGTTGACATAAGACACCGTCAATGTCTGCCCCTAGACATCTTCGACATAACACTCCGTCAATATAGAGGGTGTTGACAGAATATGGCGCTTTGTGTAGTGAAAGTTGTCTTTTCCACAATAAGCTGCACTAACCGTATTGTCCAGCTAATGGGAAGGGGTGAGGGCCTGACAACATTGCAGATTCTAAGTTCCTAATCTTTGTTTTCGACTGACACTGGACTGTAGCTCTGTCGAAGAAATGAGCTGCCCAATGACTTGTTTGGAAAAGGACAAGAAATCCCGCTCACAAGCTAAGAATCTTTGTTGATGTTGCTGCATCAGTGTGTGTCTGCCCATAGACATCGTCGACATAACACACCGTCAATGTAGAAGGTGTTGACAGAATACGGCACTTTGAGTAGTGAAAGGTGTTTTTCCACAATAAGTTGCACTAACCGAATTGTCCAGCTGATGAGAAGCGGGTAGGGCCTGGGAACTTTGCAGCTTCCAAATGCCCAGTCTTGGTTTTGATTGATGCTGTACTGTAGCTCTATCACAGAAATGAGCTACGCAGTGACGTGTTAGGAAAAGGGCAACAACACCTGCTCTTTAGCAAATAATATTTATTGATACTGCAGCCTTAAGATAAGTCTACATAGATATCGAAGACCAACAAAGCGAACATCAATGTAGAGGATGTTGACAATATATGGTGCCCCACAGTAAAACAGCGTGAAGAACAACTGTCTGATCGCAATATATATATCTGATAAGATTAGCCACTCTGGCTGAATCGTTAACACACTAGGCGAAATGCTTAGCAGTATTATGTCCGTTTTCCCGTTCTGTGTTCAACTTCCACCACGGTATACATGGCTTTTAATCCTGTAGGGGTCGGTAAAATAAGTACCACGGTTGTGTAAACAACTTACTTCCTCCCCTGCTGGCCTTGTGCCAAAATTTGAAATCAATATTAATGGTAATAATATTAATGATGGTAGTGGTGACAGTTGTAGTTTCTACTTAATATTTGTTTCGAAGTTCACTTCTCTGCTCCACCTGATGGTGCAGGTCTTACGGTTTCTAATTGCAGTATAGTAATGTTAATGGAGCTGTTTGTAGTTGTCTAATTACGCCTGCTGTTTTCATTTCGTTCCCGGATTTTGACATGAATGATGTCATTAGTTTTGTTACTTTCGTTATTTAGTCTATTGTAATTATTGTTGTAATTCTTATTGTTTTGATTATGTTAATGATTCTGCCAGTTTGCCGCCTTGATGCTACTACTGCTAAAATTAAGGGTAATTACTTATAATTACGAGGATGTATATGTGCGTTTTTTCTTAAACATATGACAACAACAACAAAACCTAACTGCAGAAAAGACAATCTGAACTAGACAAACATTACACAAAGAAATTAATATTTACTTTAATGCTTGCAGATTAAATTCTAGACATTGCTTCATCAATCACGGATTAATATTCAAGGATGTGAAATTAGACAGAGTTGATTGCATTTGGTGTCTGGGGAGGAAGAATTTGTGAGAGAAATGAAATAAAACAACGATTTAAGTTTCTTTCAAAATATTTTCAACAACTCTCCTAAGCAATTAGTATTGCATAAGTGTATATTATAACTGATAACATAATCATTCATTATAAATAATGGGGATTTTATTAAACTGGCCAATGACATTTTTCCTCTGTGTTACGATTCAACTTAACCTTTAAAACCAATATTCAGTCAAAATTTCGAAATATATGTCGCTTGCTGTATATTCGTAGCTGACAATTCATGTTAAGTATTTTATATAATTGCCGTCCCTGCATCTATTTGACCAATATTTTTAATTACTTTCTCCAAATGTATTTTGTATCAAACGTATTATAGGAAATAAATACTCTAGCTTTTGTTTTTGTTTATAGAAGATTAAATTCTGATAATTGATAATTGATATTTGCTAAATTTCCAAATTATCTGACACTTCAATTTCTCTCCATTCACCCAGCTCCATCCATCCCATTACACTCGTTATTTATACATGCACACCCAATTCTTATAATTTGAACTCGAGGTGCTGAAGACATACCCGGCAAAAATTCATAGAATATTCAGAACTAATTGCTGTTGTGACACCAGTTATTAACTATTTATTTATATATACCTAAATACATATTTAGGTATACATTAAATGTATCTACATACACATATACATACATATACACCCACATGCATATATGTCTTTATATACAATATATGTCTTTATATACAATATATATATACATATATATATATATATATATATATATATATATATATATATATATATATATATATATATATATATATATATATACATACAGATAGGTATATGCATGTGTACATACATGTATACATACATACATGCATATACATATGTATATAAATAAAATACTTGTTTAATCACGCGTTGAAGCTATTTTCATTTTGCATCAATTCATATATATATGAAACTCTAAAAATATTGTCTAGTACATGAACAGTTACAATGACTAATAAATCGCCTATAACCTCGAAAAAATCATCAAGGAATATTTCTATTGTTCTATGTTAAACTAACAACCGAGTCGTCTACAGTGCGACTGCACGAATTCAACTTTTGAAGCAGCTCAATTTACATTTTCGAATGTCAAATCGCTCGTTCTTGGCGTTTTAAAATAATAAAATAAGTAGGAACTTTTTCTTTCATATACTCAATATTCCTCCAATATGTATTTCTGACTCTTTTGACATGAAGTTCAAAGTTAGTACATATGTCATCTAATTTTATTTTCTCCGCTCACAGAGTCTTCAAGCATGCGTTCCACTGGAACGTGTTATAAGTAACCAATCGTTTCCAATTGACCCGGATGAATCCCTAGACGAAACCAACAGAACTCATTGATGTTATCCAATCATCGTCCCCTTAGTCTAGTTCCAGTCGGTTTAGCCTGTAAAATCTGGCCAGCGATTCCTTCCTTGATGGTCCTACCGCATGTCCGTAGTATTGGCGCAGTGATATCGCAATTGGGAGAAGTTGTGACTACTTGGAGCGACTCTCCTATCTTCGAGCAAGGAACTCTGTCGAGTAACATAACTTCAAAGACCCATTGGAAGAAATTCATTTCTTCCGCTTATATTCGCCATAATATTCTTTTGGTCGTTACATGATATTCATAACCATACGTAAGGTAAGCGGGGCAAACAACAAACTGAAGATAGTGGGCATGGCTTTTACACTTACCTCCTTTCTGTAGATGGAATGTTGAAGCGGGCACATTATTCCAATTGCTCCTGCAATACCTGAATTAATTCAAACTCCTGCCATCAATCACTGGCTTCAGATACACGAACGTCCTCGCCTGAGTCAGTGAACCTTGAGAAAAGGATTGTCTCAGTCATCGCAGCACTGATTTCCATTCTTGCCGAGCTGCGTTCGGCAACAAACCTTTCAAGTGAATGTGGGAGGTCACATTCAGAGGATTTGAATAGCACAAATTTTTGCCGATTGACGTTACGCAAGTCAGGCTCGGCACCACCTTCAACCCGGTTGTACAGTTATGTCTACAAGACATGAGAGATGACAGTACCCTTAGCAGATACCAATACCCACTTTAGATGCTTTCAACTTAGCGCGATTTATCCGAACACAAAAAATCTTGCACACCTATGACTTCACGGCAATAAGGATCTGTATATCGATTCAAAACCCCAGAACATTCTACAACTGCAACCGTGGAATGCGGTTGTGTGCCATTCCGAGGTCTACGAAGTAAGCATACAATTCTTGACCTTACTCGCATGAATTCTGAAATACCTACGACGAATAAGTAGGAAACCCTAAAAAGACCCCTCTTCTTCGTGGGTCCATGTTGGACCCAGAGATACAAAGATCGTACATTAGTGATTGTCAAGTCCAACGATGAGAAAATGCATGGGGTTGTCGAAGTTCAATGACAGAATGGACACGATAATCCTTGACGATACAACTCTAATAATATTCGTGCAAACCTCATTTCAGTATGCGGAACATTTAAAGCTTTTTTTCATCAAATAATATCATATTTATAAGAACAAAGCAAAACAGTCTAGAACGCAATTCATGTACATATGGAAGTTGATAAAGACAAGCTCAGAACTGAAAAGAACAAGAAACATCCAAGTAACTCATATGGAATACTATTTGGATGGCTATGTTAGTTGGATTAACATGCATTCTGGCTGCATATTCAATGCGTCTCAGCTAAGGCCATCGCAAGAGATTCTTCGCTTCAGAAGATTCGAACATAGAACTAGTGTGCAGCTCCGTTTTACAATGATCTCATGTCCCAGATCACTAAAACAAACGGTGTACGGACAATGGAACTGAAGTCGCGCCATCAACTAATAATCATAAACGTTGAATGTGATATATATACAGAATATTCCATACGACTCCATTAGAATTAGAACAACCTCTATGATAAACATGTTCTACTATACACAGATAGATGTCAGAGCTGCTCTTACAGGCTGCCACCACTTCAAATTAACTATGGCACACTAGGTAGCTTGTTCTTTTGGTTCAAAAGATATATATATATATTCCTCTAAAGATTAAATTACTTTATTTCCCTTTATTGATTTCATTGTAGCTCTCTTGCAAACTATATACCCTGTAACCTGTCTCTCTGGAAAGAGAGACCCCACTACAATCTTCGTTTCTGACTATAATCAAATTATATTTCTTTCGAAAGTTTCTGACGATTTATAGCTACAATGTCATGCATAACATATGGGGCTATCTACAATATTCACTCGATGCCGTGACCTATTGCTAATTCCAACAAAAGAAATATTTTAATTATATCTTGAAACACTTGGCAAATATAAACTGAAGTTTTAAATATGAAATATATATATACATACATCATATATTCAATAATAAAATAAATGTCTAATTTTTCTCTTAAGGTTCAATTATAGATAGATAGATAGACAGATACATAGATAGTTGAATGCGTGTATGTGTGTGTATGCACTAAACATTATATATATATATATATATATATATATACTATTTAATGCAACCTTTTATTTGATGCACACGTTCTACCAAAATACATCTCGTTGCAGTAAAGCGTGCCGTAAGTAAAGCGAATCTGGGACTCAACAATATACAACAATGCGAATCAGGCTGAAAGGATGTGAACATAGAAAGTGAAAGCTCTGCTGGTAGAATAAGAACCCTCATCTGTTTGCCTGGTGGCATAAAACTTTTTATCTAATTTCATATTCAAGTTTGATGGACGGTGAAGTAGAAAAGCATCGACTTTACAAGTAACACTTTATTAATTCCATCATGTAGACATCTCAAGGGAACATAAAGAAAGAAATAATAAATATTTACTCTATTAACACTATAATCGCGCCAACATGGCCGCGATACTTCATGTTTGATAAATAGGTATTTTTGATGGGGTTAATTTTTATTCGACGACGCCATTCCATTTATCCATTTACCCAAGTGTGTAAGTTTAGTTAGTTTTACAATGCTTTTAGTCCATCGAGAGTATGGTGTTAAAAGCTAATAGCCATCTTTGAATCAACAGAACACATTAATTATGCATGTATATACATACATATGTATGTGTGTGCATGCATATATATATATATATATATATATATATATATATATATATATATATATATATATACTCATTAATGTAGATGCGTATAGACATACACAGTCACACACACACTCACACACATATACACATATATATATATCAGTTCTGGTTACTATATAGATTCATATATAAATATGCAGATACACTTAAGTATAGACTGGGGACAGACAGACAGACACACATACACACGCGCCCAAACACACACACACACATATATATATATGCATTTAGAAGTTGATAACTCAGTATTCTTTGTGGGGGGGGGAGTTCTGTGGGTGTTATGGTAAATTGGAGAAAGGAAGGAGACAAAAGCGAGAAAATATAAATGAGACATTGGGATAAAATAAGTTAAAGAGAGAGAGTAAGGGAGTGATAGTCGGATAGCGAGTGTGAGAGATGGTCGTGGAGAGACTAGCAATTAATGAGAGAATTTGAGAAAAAAGATATGTGCAAGAAACTATAGAACACAATCGAATAATACTAATAAAAAAAAACGGTTCACTTAAACTAATGCATTCTCACGCTTCTCTATGTATTGTAATATAGTGTGACTAAAGGACAAAGAAGAAATGCAACAAACGAAAAAAAATAGGAAACCAACAATGACAGTAATAAATTTCAAAGACTCCCTCTTTGTTGTAGAAAAAAAATATCGACAAAAATGAAGCGAACGAAATTGATAGAAACAAAAGAAAAAATCCTCTAACATGAATAAAAAAGGCGAGAATTTCAAGTGGAGGGAGCTGTGTTGTTGTCAAGCTAACGATTAAAACATCTGAAAAATTGTTAAAGGAAACGCATACATTTATCAATGCAGATCTCTCTGCAGATGTGTGTATATATATGTATTTATCTATCGATGTATGCACGTATATGATATCCAGTCCGTGTGTCTGTTTATCTCTTTTGGTTTTGTGTGGAAACGTGTCTCTGTATGTATAGGGTGTGTGTGGTATGTTTTCCCTCGTGTGTGTATTATAGATGTGTATGTATTTGTATGTTTGGCTGGATTGCCGAGTGTCGCCTCACTTGAGACGAAGCAAATATTTACAAACAAATCTTTGAAGAACTTTGGTGAACCAGTTCATTACTTTCGCGTAATGTTACTGTTATTGTTATTGTAGTTGTTGTTTTATATTTGTCATTCATATCATTCGTATTGGACATTTCTATTCTTATTATATCTTTTTAATGCTTTTATATTTATATCTTCAGTATTTATTTTTATTCATTCCAAGCATTAATTCTTTTCCGAAAAAAATATTTGAATTTTATTTCCCCATTTCATTTAAATTTTAAGTATCATTTTGTGTTCTTTTAAGTCTTCCTCGTTTTTATTTCACTTCCTTTTACTCTCATTTAGGTTGCAAAATATTCTGTGAAATATGTATTCATTTCCCATTCTCAGAGATGTGTAAACACAAGCATGCACGAGCCATACACAAACAGATTCAAACTTACACATTTGTATTTTTACACGCACATTCAAATGTTGTTGGATACACATATACAGAAAGAAAGTGTTAGAAATGAGTTAGACAGATGTGAAGGATCAAAACAATTGTGATCAAAGGATCTTTTTATTCATTATTGCTTTCTTGCTTTCAGCCTGAGTATGAGGCTGTGCTGGGATTGTTTTTATTTTCTAGATTGTTTCTGGTGTAGCACTGCTGAATGGAATAGCACTTTTTTATGTGTCCTCTCCCGATGTGGTATCCTCTGGTATTTCAGATAAAAATCTGTCTAAATATACTTTCAAAATCTCCGCTTCTGCATCTCGCATCTCTAGCAGACTACTGAATACATGAGAAACATTGCAACTCAAGATGTTATAGTACTGAGTCCTCATCCCAGATGGAGACACGAGATTTTTGTTATTATACGGTGCCATCAATCTCCGTAGTTGGTACACCTTTCAAATCCCGAATGGAGAGCAAGACCTTCCAGGATGTTCCATATATTAGTCAGTACATATGTTTCATGTCATCCCTCTAAGAAATAGACCCTCTCTTCCTTTTGTCTCTCCCAGTAGCTCATATGTTGTAGTGATTCTTCTTTGTATAATCGCTCTATATTGCCCCAAGTTCCGCTCTTAGTCTGAGGGTCTGCGGTGCCTTGGTAATCTAAAAATCTATGCTTCTATATACCTAGTTAGTACTATATATCTGCTTACAAACGCACATGAACAATACATGCACACCAGCATATATGCATATATATATTAAATTCAAATTACGATAAACGTAAACAAACAAACGAAGTTTGATTTTAGAAACGTGGAGATGTCTTAGAAAGTTAAAGAAGTGATTTTTAAATTCTCAAACGCAGGATAATGCTAATAATATATCTTGAACAGGATAAGCTACCTCTATTTTGCAGAAAAAAGTGTCGGCGGCCAGCTACATTTAAACACGCATATATG
>NC_069001.1:27786231-27788689 GCF_001194135.2 Octopus bimaculoides | reverse complement strand
ATATATAAATATATATATATATATATATATATATAAATATATATATATATATATAAAATATATTTGCATATATTTTATATAAACATACACATGCATTCATACATATATGTGTATGTGTGTATGCACATAATCACACTAGCGTAATGATTACGTGGATGCACACACACACATATATACTATATACGTGTACATATATACAGGTATTTTACATATATATATTTACATATATATTGAGACAGAGAGAGAGAAAAGATGTGTGTGAGTTGGAGATAGAGTGGTATATGTGTACGAACATGTATGTGTGTGGGAAATGTGAGTGTTTGTGTGTACATACATATATGAAACCTTTTAGAAAAAACTATGCATATACATACAAGAAGCTTTCCACCGTGTATTTTCATGTGATTTTTATTAATTGCATCGAAGTACAAATGTCTAATTACTTTAAAGTAGAATCGTTTGATTTGAGTGCCTTTGTTGTAGCGCTGTAGCCAATTCGTAACGGCAGCACGGAGCTTCCTTTGAATGAAGATATCCCAGACACTTGAAGTAGCCTCCCTCCTCTTCTTTGATAAAGTCTAAAGCCACTGAGGCCAAGTTCTGTATTGTAGAGAGCGTAACGGAAAGTATTGATGCCTATATTTGTCGACTGGCTGGTCAACTAGATGCAATTATGGACTGGTACATTGTCTTAATGCAGATGCTCTGGCGTTTTAACACAGAATCCTTTCCTAAATTCACTCAAAACTCCACAAATTTCTCTTTGTTAGCCACGTAGCTAGGAGTAACCAAGTGGATGTTGATGATGCACTTGCTATTGTAAAATCCAGTCATCGTAAATTTCTCCGTGGACTTGCTTTGCCCGGCCTCCTGTGTCAGCTGAAAACAGATGCTTGGATCGTACAAGTTAACCCAAAATCATTCTGAAGCATTTCATACGTTTCTGTAACATTCTGGCTAAGTTTTGATACAAGAGATTATTGCATAGCGAGCTTCCAAATTGTCTTCACATCCCGACTTCAATCCTAAAATAATAAGCTGTTAAAAGCTGTATCTAGTAGGGTGTGTTCAATGTGCTGTACCAGCCGTTTGTTTAATTCTGGCATAACAAATGTTGGCAGGTCAGTTTCGTAGATATATAAGAATGATACACTATAATTATAAAATTTAGAACATTTAAAAATGCCTCTCCTAAAGGAAAAATAAAATATTCTGAAACGCACCCCTTACATGTCAGTTATGTCTACCTGTATGCTCAAATGCATACATATATCTATCTATATATATATCTATATATATATATCTATATATATATCTATATATATATCTATATATATATATCTATATATATCTATATATATATCTATATATATATATATATATATATCTATATCTATATATATATATATCTATATCTATATCTATATATATATATATATTTGTATGCAAGTCTATCTTCTGAAGACGTTAGTGAATGAGGCGACGTAGATTTGGATGGAATTTCTATTAGAGCAATCGAAAGCTTATTTGCTTTCAATCGCTGGTTGATAAATCAGAAATATCCCATTTCGATAATAAAAAAGACCAAACATACACACAAATATAGACACTGGCACGCACTCAGAACGATTTATATCTCTAGTGAGAATTCCCCATTAATGGTATGTTTAAGCAACTGTTCACGTCTGTTATCCGAGGTGGTGAACTAAAAACCTTAGCTATTGAGATAACATTTAGTTATTACCGTCTTTGTTCACAGCACTAGAATATCAGAATGATTTATGTTTGCCAGAATGGATTGAAAGTAGTACCATTTTGCAATATAGTAATTAGTTATTGAATATCTTCCATAGAAATCATTATTGGCATATGACATTCAGTACGTTAATAAAAAGAATTGATATATTTACGAATATATTGGTGAATAAATGCCGACTTCTAGTTATTATTTCCTGTCTTGAGCATTGAGAATCTAGTAAATCGCTGCTTATCTCTGTCTTCCAGCATATCATGAGAATACAAGCCAATATTTCCCAGAATAGGGCAGCAGCCGTTCGCTGATAACTAACTTTTATTCACTATGTGAAGAATAGAACTCATAACCATCAAGTTAATGGTCACCAAATCAATTGTTTTACATTATCGATGGCTAGATTGAATATGGATGACAATCTGCTCTTCCATAACTGGATCAAGAATATTGCGTTAAGAAATAATTGTCTTGTTTATCGATGCATCAGGAAATATTTGAGTGTAAAGTTTCGGTACAGGATGGACTCTAACCTAGGTACGTTCATAATAATACAATTTAAATTTAAATCTAAAAAACAATATATATGTGGTATTACACATGCTCAGACATGAGTGATCGCATGCATACAGGTTGTGTACGTTTCTTTACTTATTTATGGGTATATATATATATATATATATATATATATATATATATATATATATA
>NC_069001.1:27784196-27785930 GCF_001194135.2 Octopus bimaculoides | reverse complement strand
ACACACACACACACACACACACACACACACACACACACACACACACACACACACACATATATATATGCATACATAATTAATATTCAGTTGAAGTAGGTATTTAAATTGAGACACCAAGCCAGTTACTTATGTGTTATGTATATATGCTGTGTGTGTCTGTGTTTATATATATTGATAATTTCCTAAACTAGATTTGGATTCTTTAAGTAAATTAATTCTAACTCTGATAGTACGGTCAAGTTAACACCTAGTTTTAATATTTATTAAAATAAAATTAATAATCCTACCATAACACATGCTGACAGGACGTTTAGTAGGAATTCGTTTGACCCTGAGTACCAAATACAAATAAATAAAGGCATGATAATCAGTGTTTAAGGAAAAATATGATCATAAGTATTCTTACATAGTTTCATCTGTTACAATTTGGAAATCTAGATATCATCATCGTTCTTATCCATTCTCCGAATCTTAAAACAGACATTGGGTATTTAATAGAGTAGAGACAGTAAGTTTGATTTAAACTTATCCATCGTTAGGTACTCACCATCGTAAAATATTGGCAATTCTATTGCTGATTTTTGCCTTGAAGAAATATAATATATAGTTACTTCTAGATTTACGTATTTTATATTTCATATTTCATACAAGTAGGCCAACATAATCATCCAGACCATGAAGTTCATCCGAATTAGATGTCCTGGTGGAATGATGTAGCATGACCTTTTGGTTTGGAATTTAGTCAGATCGGCCTATGTGTAGCTGAAATATCTCGTGTTTGCAAGTAAGGAATGCAGATGATAACAGCACTTCGCTAACAGAACTGCTTGATCCAGGCCACTGATAGCCAGTTTCTTGTTTGCCCACTCAACATCTAATGATATTCGGTATTAATTTATAAGATTCACGAGCCGAACGAGTCCGCATCCACCATGATACATCCTCTGGCTTAGATGACTTCATGCGATTTAACTATTGCTGGGATTCTGATAGGTGTCAGAGTATAACTGGGAACAATAGTGGCTCAGAGATGGTTCCACAATCCTCAAATCCCTGGATCCTTTCTGTTGGATTCAATCCAAAGTCCTATACAGGGAACTATATGTAGATACGTGCTATAAAATCTATGTATCGAACAGATGAGAATCAATCGATATCTATTAATAAATTTCATTAAAGATATTCGTTTCAACATTACATATGGACATTACATGTGGACGGAAAATATGAAATGAAATGTATGAATGAATGGATTTTTACAACAAAGACGAGTTCAATGACATTTAAATGTTTATCATCGGTTCACTTCATTTGAAATGAAATGATTTCGCTTTGTAAGGATAGCATTAATATTACATCTAAAATATAGATATTCTAAAACGTACTTAAGCCCATAGATTAGTTTCTTTTGGCGGAAATAATAGGATTATCATTATACAACAAAGAATAATTAAAAATTATATTATATAATTACTCATACAACAAACACACAAGTATTCGTGTATATCATGGATTATGTAATGCGTACACACACACACATATAAACATATTTAATTCTATATCGAAACGGTAGAAAATATCCCATTATCTACGTTTGTGACGATATATCACTCTCAGGTGAATGTATATATGCATATATATATACACATCTATCTATCTATCCATCCATGAATGTACGTATACATGTATCTATATACATATATATATATATATATATATATATATATATATATA
>NC_069001.1:27782152-27782964 GCF_001194135.2 Octopus bimaculoides | reverse complement strand
GGTTGTCAAGGGATGTTGGGGGGACAAACACAGACACACATATACATATATATATATATATATATATATATATATACATATATACGACAGGCTTCTTTCAGTTTCCGTCTACCAAATCCACTGACAAGGCTTTGGTCGGCCCGAGGCTATAGTAGAAGACACTTGCCAGAGGTGCCACGCAGTGGGACTGAACCCGGAACCATGTGGTTGGTAAGCAAGCTACTTACCACACAGCCACTCCTGCGCCCGTGTAATAATTGAATTAGAAGAAAGTTGAATATCATTTTTTGTTGGTTATCTGCAAGTCTGTTTGCAGTTTCTTGTGTTGTTTCATGCATACGTGGTGATGCTTTTCAAAGATATCAGTAAGAGTGAAGGCTATGTTGCAGTAATGCAAGGAAAATAAGTATAGCATATGGTCGAATAGCTTAAGGGAATGAGAAATGTTTTTTTAATAAGGAATATCAGTAAGCTGTAGTGAAATGAACGTACAAATGAGGTGTGAACATATATATATATAATAGTGAAATGGATTTACAAATGCTGAACGATGTCGGAGTTTTTGCTGAAATTCCGATGCTATATCACAAGAATGCAGTGCAAGGCTGTCTTTTTGTTGGTGTCTCAATGATTTTCGTTTCGCTGAAAATGTGTGTCTGTGTACGTATGACTTCACTGTCAGTTGTCTCTACTTATGTGAAAGAAATTTGTACAGTTATATCTGAACGGAGATGTCAGAAAAATAGGTATATCTGAAACGTGTGTGTGTGTGTAAGTGTTCTTTTAGAGTGAGAGAAAGAGAGAGAGAGAGA
>NC_069001.1:27780625-27781861 GCF_001194135.2 Octopus bimaculoides | reverse complement strand
AGAGAGAGAGAGAGAGAGAGAGAGAGAGAGAGAGAGAGAGAGAGAGAGAGATAGAAAGAGACTGAAAGATGTTGACAGTTTGAAAATGTTGGCACTTTAGCTCTAGGTCACATAAGATAAGTGTTTGATCAGTTATTATGTTTTGTATTTTTTTCTTTTTTTTTTATCATTGGCAAATTTGTTTTGATGATGTTAAAAATGCTTTTGCAACATGAAGCATGACAGCACCATATGGTTTTGCAACATTTTCTATAACAGGCGTCAAAAGATTGTAGCCTGAAAAGTCTATGCAAGCTCTACTGGATGAAGCGGATTTCTTGGAGAGCTCAGTATTTCATTCAAAAGAGGAAACAGATCCAGCATCAGCAAGAGTGGTATACGACTAGATATTGCATTCCACGGAGTGGTGTATGTTGACAGAAATGTCGAGAAATGCAACGGAAGTTTTGGAAATGGTGCAGGAAAATTCAAGGGCAGGATGGAATTATTGAAGAAAAAGAGGTAGGCGTCTAGTTTTTTCTTGGGAGGATGATGTCGCACGGATACATTGATCAATATAATTACCGTATAGTTCAGGAGTGGGAATATTTGGGCCTCAACATACCGAACGAATAGGTTCGCAAAACAGGGACCCATTCTCGTTCCCACAGCCAATCCCGAGAAATGTAGGTAAAAATCCCCCGCGATAGAGAAGCAGTTGAGGCAGATAACCAGTTCTGTCAGACGAAGAAGTGTGGGGGTGTTAGGCTGGAGGTTGAGTCGAATGTCCAGAAAGTGTTTAAATGCAAGAAGTCCTTCGTTGTATGGGGTCCTTGTATATAGACTTTTTTGATATCAAAAGGGAAGCGAAGTTTAGAGAGGCCACAAAGGAAGGACAAAGAGTTAAAGAGACAGATAGCATGGTAAGTGCCGTGGATGTGGGAGTGCAGGGAAACCAAGAGGGGAGGGGAAGACACAGTCAAGGTATTTAGAGAACAATTCCGTGGAGCAGTTACAGGCGGAGATGATGGGGCGGTTAGGGTTGTTTGACTTGTGGATTTTGGGAAGGAAATAATTGGTAACGATGCGTGGAGTGCAGGCAATGAGGTTGGGAGAGAAATGAAAGGAGGAAATGAAGTCATCGATAATGTAGGACACGTTAGATAGGGTTGAAGGGCAGGGGGAAACAAGGAGGCGTCTTGAAGATTGCGAAGAGCTTCAGCCCTGTACATATATATATATATATATATATATATA
>NC_069001.1:27776889-27777939 GCF_001194135.2 Octopus bimaculoides | reverse complement strand
TATATATATATATATATATATATATATATATATATATATATATATATATATATATATATATTTGCATAAGTATATATATATGTGTGTGTATATATATATATATGTGTCCATACATAGATATAATAGACATACACGCACACATATTATGCGTGCATTCTATATAATAAACATGTAGGAATCTAAGAATAAACGACCATCAGTCTCCTATAAGAGGATATTAAAATTGAATATTTGCATAGTTTGCCACAAATAAATACTGAACTTTACTTTTAGTGGCTTTCTGTTGCATTATCCACCGATTTAATATAATGTCGTAAAAATGTTTACTCCAAAAGCCTAAGCAGACAGAAACATTTTAACGACAATAAAGAAATACACTTACATATTCATCTGCTCTACGTGTATCTACATAAATGCAAAAACTCATACATATACTAACTCATCACACTCGCGCACATACGCATGGACGCACACATACAAACACACACGCACACACACACACACATACAAACACACACATACACAAATACTCTCTCACTCACACACGTAATATTGTGTATGTTTTTTTATTTATATGCACTGATATATATTACCTTTTACACGTACAGAAATAAAGTATAGAGGAAGATTTATTTTACTAAATATTTGTGTAACTTCGAAGTTTGGCATAATTACGTTTTATGATGTCATTTCGGAAAAGTCGCTGTAGACGAAGAGTTGAATTTTCAATTCAGAATTCTTAGATGTTTATATGTACAAGATAAATCGAAGATTAGTGATCAGAAGCATTATGTTTCCCGATTGTACGATGAATACCATTATTCGATTGGATCTTTCAAATATCACATCCCTCAGCACAATATGAAATCGTATGATTCTTCACAGCATTTAATGGATAACGTATATTCATGCAATTGGTTAATTCATATTCTGCTGAGAGGTGAAGTCATTTTATTTTTGGGTTTACTTTAAAACACATTTAAATGAACAGCCGTACTTGCGATGAACTAACGTCTTCATTATACACACACACACACACACACACACACA
>NC_069001.1:27771488-27773263 GCF_001194135.2 Octopus bimaculoides | reverse complement strand
GTATGATATTAAAATTGATGTATACACCTAATATAATAAATGCGGAAACTCATTTCTGTGTGTCAATGTGTCACAATTTGACCAACTCTCACTGTTCAATGACACTTCTACTATTCCTCGAGCTAGGGTAAGAGTAATAGCAGGTATGGAGACGGTGAGGGTGGTGGTGAAGACACGGATATAGAGAGAGGGAGAGAGAGAGAGAGGGAGAGAGAGAGAGAGAGAGAGAGAGAGAAAAAGAAAGAATGAGGGAGAGAAAGACAGACAAAGAAATTTAGGGAGAGTTGATGATGTTTTATTAAAAGTAGTAGTGTTATTGGTAGCAGTGGGAGAAAGAGAGAGAGAAAGAAAGGGTATATGAGAGAAAGAAGGAGATGATGTACAACTTTGTTTAACCATGTCTCTTTGACAGAAATCCCTGTAGCCAACATACTAAACCCTGAACCAACTGTCGAGGATGCAATTGCAACAAATTCTCCAAGACAAATCTGAGATCTATTTGCAGATCTTCCTATTCGTGGTCAGTTGCTTAAAAGCTATATACTAGCTTAAAATTGTATGTATTTTAGCACGCCGGGCGAAATGCTTTACCTTCCGAGTTCAAATTCTGCCGAGCTCAATTTTGCTTTTCATCCATTTGGAGTCGATAAATTAAGTACCAGTTGCATACTGCAGTCGATCTATTCGATTCCCCTCTCGCCCAAAATTTTGGGCCTTGTGCATAGAGTAGAAAAGGATATTAGCAAATGGCCAGCAGTTTCGTGGGGAGGGGTTAATTCGATTACATCGACTCCTGTTCTTAAATCGTACTTATTTTATCGACTACGAAATGATGAAAGGCTAATTCGAGCTCATAGGAATTTGAACTCAGAGCGTAAAGACGGATGCCATGCCGCTAAATATTTTGCCTAGTGTGCTAACGATTCGACCATCTCACCGTTTTATGCATGTAGTAATTTTGACAGAAATTATGGGTGAGCTATCCGATATTATATTATAGATTATTTTGTAGTTAATTCGCAATATCATTTACAATGCAAATTATCTAAAAATTGAAAGTTGAAAGTAATTCAAATTCTGACATGGAATTATTCTTATGCCCTGCATGTGGCTGGTAATAGCATCAATATCGCATTCCACCGGAAGTACTGTCATTAAATTCCCTTCCATAAATCATATGCACGCCATGAATTAGCCAATATTTGAGAGGCAATGGTATCGTGTATTTCGCGTCTATCAACTGATAATGTTACGTAAATTGTATAGATCCAGAACGGGCTACGTGTACACCACCGAAACATGTATTAAATTAATCCAATTCATCCAAGAGCTCTCCATACCCAACTGAAAAAAAAAACAGCCATTAAATAATCGATGAACTGGGAGAGATGGAGACATTCAATAACCTGGGAAGAATGTTCCCAGCTGCGATTGCAATAATAGGGTACTCAGTCAATATTACAAGAATAATTTACAATTTGAAAAACGTGGAACAAAGAATATATGTCAGAAATCGCTTTCCCCTTAAAGTCAATTATAATTGAAAGGTTTTGCTGAATAAATTTCACCCTGAAATGGCGAAGGTTTGAAGACTCAATACAAACATGCTTGCATGCATACATACACACATACATATATATATATATATATATATATATATATATATATATATATATACGGTTTAGATATAGATTCAAGGTTGAATATGGTACTTATGCGTAGGCACCCGAATATCGTATCCCAAAAGGATAGGTGATCAAAATAAAAAAAATAAG
>NC_069001.1:27767348-27770879 GCF_001194135.2 Octopus bimaculoides | reverse complement strand
CCAACTCTGTCTGTGTTTTATGTTTTTTATTTATATTCTTGTAAAATTTATGGGGATATAAAATATATTCAATAAGACATTCAATACTTCATTTCATTGTACCATCCATCTTTTTTTATATTATATATTCCATATTCTATATCCCACATAACTTTTACAAGAATATAAATAAAAAACATAAAACACAGACAGAGTTGGAACTCTTTTAAATAAAATAATATATATATATATATATATATACATACATGCATAAGCATATATATATTTTTGTACGTATATATATATATATACAAAATAGATACACACATGCACGCATATACATATGTATGCATACACATACATACACACATACATACGCATACATACATATATGGAAAGCAAAGTTTTATAGTGTGCGCTAGTAATTATTAAAAGAAATACCGTTAAGAAATTTGATGTTAGAGGGCGAGAGAAGAAGAAAAGGAAAAAAGAGAAAGAGAATTAAAGGATAAATGGAGGTAAATAATGCTGATTTCCTAGTATATAAGGCAGGATATAAGGAACACATTAAGTATTAAAACCATGTGATCATGGTTCAAACCCTAATAATGTGGATGATAGTAATCATGCTACGAATGATAACAGCAACAGCAACAACACCAAAAAGAATAATAATAATACTCATATTGTTCCTCCCGTAGACAATAATCCGGATAATAACTCCTTATCTCTTTGAAAATATAAAAATAAGCTGTCTAACGGAAGTAACTATACGCTCCCACACTTGTTCTGTAAAAATAATAATAATTAAGACGTTAGGTTTTTTTAACAATAAATCTCTATATAATTCGCATAACCGTAGTAAAAATACCTGGCTGGTTGTTCCATATGGAAAACAAGTTCAAAGTAACCTTCCCTACCTATTTCGTCAAGCTACCCAAAGGAACTTCCCCCAACATTTCAGGTACCACTGCATTTTCAACACCCACCGTATCAGAATTGGCTTCTCCAACACCAATAACCTACTACAGATTATATCCTCGCATAACGATTATATTATTAAAGGTAAGAAGGTTTCACTTAATAACTGTTATAACATTAAGAATAATCATGATTACCTCTCCTTAAATAATACTATCAATAGTAATGATCCTTGTAATCTTAGTTCAATTAAAACTTGTGTTCTCAACGGAAATTGCAGAATTACAAACACTGTTTACCAATATAAAATTACTGCAGGAGCTAAAGAATTATTTTATGTTGAACTTGCTTCTACGGAATTGAAACAGCGTATCACGATCAGCTTTCTATATGTAAATAATTCATAAACGTTATTCTACAGGTCTTAGTAAACTAATTTGGCATCTCAAAGAATTTAATAAACAATTATCTCTAGCTTGGAAAATTTTATCAAGATCACTTCCCTATGATAAAGGGAAATAATTCTGCCCTCTTTGTACGGACGAACAACTATTTGTCCTCTTTTCCAAACATACACTGGTCAACACCTATATACAATGTGATTACAGGTGTTTACAGATGTTTATATATATATATATGTTTTTGTGTCAGTGTTTCACCACCTACAATCCTTTTTACAGCCAATGTTGATGTGTTTACGTCCTCGAAACCTATTGGTCCGGCATAACAGAGCAATTGAATAGTACCAGGCTTAGAGAATAAGTCCTGGGGTCGATTCATTCGTCTACAAAATTCAAGATGCTGCGCCAGCATTACCGTAGTGAAACGAGTCAATATATATGTATGTATGCACATATACACGATGCTGAAAAGTTCCCTGCTCGTAGGATGTCGTAAAAGGCTTTCTTGGTGTCCCATAATTCCGAATCCTTGAATAGTGTATAGAAAAACTAAAGAAACGCTGCAAAAATGTGTGATTCTAAGAGGGAAATATGTTGAGCAAAACCATAATTCATTCATCACCCACTATTTTATTTTACCGAAAAACAGGAACTTTTCAACCCCCACCCTCGTATATATATATATATATATATATATATATATATATATATATATAGGAGAATGTACGAAAAAGACAACAGACGAGGACAGGTGGTGTAAACAACAAAATGATGTATTAGTTTGACGCTCTGGAATACAGAAAGTCTTTAACGTTTCAACAGAAAGAATACACTGAAAACAAGGAGAAAAACACGGAGACAAAAAATTGAATAGTCCCTGGTCAACGATCTATCAATATATATATATATTAATATTCATATAGCACAAAGAGCGAGGATGACGTTCTTTGTGCCATATGAACATTTATTGTGGTTTAGAGTCAAGATTTGACGGCAATTTTTCACCGTGGTGGTGTCTCTTAGATACCTTATATTATAATTTTTAAATAGTTGTTACCTTTGATGGTTTTTATTCCCATGCTGGCCCCTTGATAAGATCGATATTTTTATATATCGATCTTATCCTCATATATATATATATATCTGTATGTATGTATACACAAATATATACATATACACATATGTATATTCATATACATATACACATATACATATATATAAATATATGTATATGTACCCACACACATACACACAAAGATGCTGTAACATAAGCCATTGCGTGAAAGCTAAACATATTTTGAATCATTACAGGATCTCACTGGAAGAACGCTGCTATATTTCATATGATTACACTCAATGCACGACTATGTTTCCTGCCGTTCCAACCGCAATTAAACGGCGCAACATTTTCATTTTCGTAATGAATAATTACCTATTTCATGCATAATATTTAAAGTAAATTACATCTATTTTAAACTGAAATATAATTATACAAATGTCGAACGTAAGCCTAAATGTGTTCATATAATATATATGTGTTTGTGAGTGTGTGTGTGTGTGTGTGTGTGAATGTCTACCACGTCATGATATGTACAATATGCATTCATATATTTGTCAATAGAAAGGATACATTAATTACTGTGTACAGGTTTATACGTCCTCTATGACCTATTTTAATATTCGGTTTTGAACTGTGTATTAAACTGGATGTTATAACAACTGGGTTACATAATAACAGTGGTCCCCAGAGCTTGTGGGCGTCGAAAAACCTATGCTCCGTTATTAGAGGTTCAAAAACACATCTGATTTGTGCATAGCATGGGAAGAAGCATAAGGTAAAACACTGAACAAAGGTTATACCAAGAAATATGTCCATTGATTCCTTTGACGTTAGGTGTTTTAACACTCATCATAATGAATGATGTGTTGCCCCACGCGTTCTCCTACAGCAAACCAGCGAATAAATAACACACACAGAGTATGTGCGGTCGTTCATATATATATATATATATATATATATATATATATATGTTGTTGTACTTGGGGATGGTCATATTGCCAGTTTAGCCAATAAAAACACACGCACTGTATATTTGATGTTAATTTGCTTCAGCTTTACTTTACATTAATCTTAATCTTATTTCGGCCAGAGTTCTTTCGTCACACTTCTGTGACTGTGACCTGATCAGTGGTCCTTTGTTTCCTTCTTTCTTATGTGTGTCTCATGTGT
>NC_069001.1:27764834-27767063 GCF_001194135.2 Octopus bimaculoides | reverse complement strand
TATAGGCGTAGGAGTGGCTGTGTGGTATGTAGCTTACTTACCAACCACATGGGTCTGGGTTCAGTCCCACTGCGTGGCACCTTGGGAAAGTGTCTTCTACTATAGCCTCGGGTTGACCAAAACCTTGTGAGTGGATTTGGTAGACGAAAACTGGTCGTATATATGTGTATATGTATGTGTATATCTTTGTGTGTCTGTGTTTGTCCTCGAACATCGCTTGACAACCAATGGTGGTGTGTTTACGTCACTGTAACTTAGCAGTTCGGCAAAAGAGAACGATAGAATAAGTGCTGGGCTTCCAAAAATAAGGCCTGGGGTCGATTTGCTCGACTAAAGGCGGTGCTCCAGCATGGCCACAGTCAAATGACAGAAACAAAAGAGTAAAAGAGAGAGCAGAGAGAGAGAGAGAGAGAGAGAAAGAGAGAGAGAGAGAGAGAAAAAGAGAGAGGGAGGGAGAAAGAGAGAGGGAGGGAGAAAGAGAGAGGGAAAGAGAAAGAGAAAGAGAGAGAGAAAGAGAGAACACGATTACTGAAGGTGCAGTGATATGCTTTTATTTAAGCTGGAAAATCGTCATGTATACCAGCTTGTGTAGATATTGCAGCTTCAATAAAAATATACACGCACACACATACACACACAAACACGTATGAATATATATATACACACCTATATATACATACGACATACATACATACGTACATATGGGGCATGCACAGGCTCTTATAGTAGACTATGTCATTCTTGTCCTTGCTTCAGATTTCTGCTATTAAAGATAGAGATAATTCGAAACTGTGTCACTCTATTTCCTCCACTCACATTTCGTTATTCTTAATTCTTTGAACCACATCACATCAGTGTGTTTTGTATTTGTTCATGTGTAATCGTAGATATAAAAACTGCGCACATCTTTTCACATAAATATAAGGCTGTTAGTGTAATCAGAATTCGGAATTCATTTAAATTTTTGGCATGGTGTATCGTAATGCTCGTAATAAACGTGCAGTTTTCTGATGTCTTTGCAGCCGCACAACATTTTAAATGCACTCCTAAAGGATTTAGCGATTAGCATTTCAATGGAAACATTCAAAGAGGTCGATTGGATTGGAACCAATTGCATTAAATGCTTCTAATGGACAGAGCTTTAAAGCAAAAATAGCTGGCAAGAATTTCAGCAAACTGTATACATACACACATACATACTTGCATGCATGTATATATATATATATATATATATATATATATATATATATATATATATATATATATATATATATATATATATATATATATTTACATACATACATACATACAAATATACAGACCCATACACACACACACAGACAGGCAGATACATATGCACACATGTATACACGTACGTGTGTACTTGTATAATGGATTCACATATTATTAAATTCACTAGTGTAAATGTCTGTCAGCAAAGTTTACGTTCACGAATTTCTCTAATAAGAATACCATTATGCATTCGTAAAATAAACTACGTTACTGGAATTAAAGTTGGATGTTAACATGGGAATACTTTCGCCTTTTCTTATATTTTTCACTCCCAAGAACATACAATGACGCGATGTATAAGATTAAGAAGAAAGCATGATTTTGGAAATGTTTTATCCAACAAATACTAAATCTATTAAAAACGTACACGACATTTTTCTTCTAGGCACATCAATATCCAGAGTTTTAAACAAAATATGTATATTAGGTAACTAAAGATATACTGAAATGAATATGTACGAGGGATTCGTTGCAATGCGCGTTAGGCAAATATCTACAGCGACATACGCACACGTATACATGTAGCAGTGTCTATGTGGTTTCTAAAGCATCTAGAAATAACAGCGAAATGTTTCTGCAATTTCACACTGCTTAGAACAAAAAAGTATGCGATGTGTTCAAATTGTGTAAAATTTTATAAATGATCATACAGATTTATGCATCGATTGTGGTTGGAGTTCGTTTCATCATATGTCTCTGGTCGATATATATTATGATATATAATGTTGAGCTGGCAGAACCGTTAGCACACTGGACAAAATGCTTTGCGGTGTTTCATCCATCTTTACGTTCTTAGTTCAATATCCGTCGAGGTCGAGTTTGCCTTTCATTCTTTAAAGGGATAATTAAATAAGCAACAGCTGAGCTTTGAGTTGATGTTAGCGACTTACATCTTTCCTGAAATTGCTGGCCCTATATATATATATATATATATAT
>NC_069001.1:27760004-27764699 GCF_001194135.2 Octopus bimaculoides | reverse complement strand
ATATATAAAAGGAGGCGAGCTGGCAGAAAGGTTAGCACCCCGGGCGAAATGCTTACCAGTTTTTCGTCTGCCGCTACGTTCTGAGTTAAAATTCCACCGAGGTCGACTTTGCTTTTCATCCTTTCGGAGTCGATTAAATAGGTACCAGTTACGCACTGGAGTCGATGTAATCGACTTAATCCCTTTGTCTGTCCTTGTTTGTCCCCTCTATGTTTAGCCCCCTGTGGGCAATAAAGAAATATGTCTATATATCTATGCATACACAACTTTGACGTAAGTTTTATGAAGCCAGTGTTCATATTTGACAACCACCTGTTAAACAATATTAACAGTTTATAAGTATATCAATAATTGTTCGGAAAAGACTCATCATAATATGACAGTTTAGTGTTCGGTATCTAACGAGGAATCAAAAAACAAACACAAAGAGAGAGAGAGAGAGAGAGAGAGAGAGAGAGAGAGAGAGAGAGAGAGAGAGAGAGAGAGAGAGAGAGAGAGAGAGAGAGAGAGAGAGAGAGAGAGAGAGAGAGACAGAGAGAGAGACAGAGAGAGAGAGAGAGAAAGAGAGAGAGAGAAAGAAAGAGCGTTTTGATTTATCGGACTCAATAGGGCTTAAGGATGAAACTACCTTGCGTTATTTATTGGCAAGTTTTCATGCAGAAAAGCAACCTTTGCATTTAATCCTTCTGCAGTGTTGGAATATAAGCCATTTCAATACAAGAATCGATATCCACATAAAATCTTTAAAAGCCTCGACAATTTCTTATGTTTTGGGGGTTAGTTTACTTAGAAGTACATGCGTGTCAGGGTTGTTTCTTCCATAGTTGTATCTGTTTCTGTGAGACAAAAGAAATGTGAAAATGTTTGCTTATTGATTGGTAAACCATATCAGATAATCTATCGGCAGATGAGCGAAAAGTTTAGCGGTATATGAGCTTGTAGGCCTTGTACAAATAGCGGCTGAATCTTACTTAAATCGTACATTCTCTGTCTTAAATTCAGAAAGGACATATAGGATTGTGTATGTCACACAACCTCTTAAAATTAAACGCTAATATTAAAGCAATGTAAAGACAGTGCACACGCAGAATCGTTAACACATTGGCCAACATTTTTAGCGGTATTTCGTCCATCTTACATTATGAGTGTAAATTCTGGCGAGGCTGACTTTACTTTTCATTATTTCGGGATCGATAAAATGAGTACCGTTTGAGTACTGGCGTCGATGCAATTGACTTATTCCTGACTCCGAAACTACTGGCATTGTGTCAGAATTTGAAGTCACTGTCTAAGCATTGTCTAAGGCGGTGAGCTGGCCGAATCGTTAGCAGGTCGGATAAAATGCTTAGCACAATTTTCTTCGTTTTTACGTTTCTGAGCTAAAAATCTGTTGAGGTCGTCTTTGCCCTTCATAAAGATCGATAAAATAACTACTGTTTGAACAGTGTTGTGGATCTAATCGACTTACTCCTAACACCGAAATAGCTGGCCTTGTTTCAAAATTGGAAACTGATATTCAAGTTTAATTATATTATTTATGAGGAAATGGTAACAATCCCAATGTACTGGGACTGTTATCCTCATAGTCTATCCTCATAGACTATGCATCTAAGCAATCCGAAGGGGATGGCATTTTACGGACTGAAATTCTTTTCCGCATAGTCCTTAGTGATGAAGACTGGCTTGTATCTAAACAGCAATGCTAACAACATTAGCCTTGCCGAAGGTACTAAATTATTTATATATATCTTTAAAACAGAGTCGTTTTAAATCTTATCAATCCGGAAAATAGATTCAGTGACCGTGGCCATTGCCGTTTTATAGCAGAAACGGGGATGGAAATGAGGAATACATAAATGACAGAGAATCGTATTTGTGACCTTAATAAGATGTGCTGGCCTGCATGTGTAACAGTAGAAAGATTTGGGTTAAACATTAAAATTCATATCTGTAAAGTGTATATTGTATATACGTTCTCTTTCTTGTTGGCTGTCTGGCTGGTTCAAAATACTGAATTGTTCCATTAATCTGACATTGAATCTATTCGCTTAGGATGTAATCCAATCGTCACCTATTTTATTAATATCATGGAAGGTGTCTCTGATCTTCTTTCTATGGGTGAAATTTAATCTATTTAAGTTTCAGCAAATCTTATTAACTCCACCACGTTATTAAGTCTGAGTAAAACTTGACAGTATTTGTTTATACACACATCGTTAAAAATGAGAGGGAGTTCAAATGGATAACGCAAACATAGAAGCCACATGTCTGGGGGAAAAACAAATCCAGGAAGCTGTACATCTGGTAACAGCTGAAACACTTGTGTGTTTAGATCTACTCAATCATACTTGGCAAACAATTATTGCCAGTTGATTGTTCATAACTTCTTATAAGTCTTTTTAACTTTTCTTAATTTACTCATTTACAGTATTTCATCCACCCCCTTTAACTTCCGAACCTCTCGTACTAACAGCGTTACCCAGTTGTTTTACTATACTATACTATAACCCTGTTACATTACTTACATTAGACGGATATTTGTCCTTATCTTCTTTGATATTAACACAACGTTTCGGTTGATATACCCCCCATACTTCATCAGGTGTCTTGAGAAAATTCCGAACCTGAGTTTTCATTCCTAAGGTATTTTTCGATATTATTATTATTATTATTATTATTATTATTATTATTATTATTATTATTATTATTATTATTATTCAGGTCTCTACCTGGAATCGAACTCAGAATCTTGGGGTTAGTAGCCCGCGCTCCTAATCACTACGCCATATGCCCATGGGCATATAGTGTAGTGGTTAAGATGAGGACAAATATCCGTCAAATATAAATATTGTACATAATTCCTCATCTCTTAAATATAGAACTGTATAACCCTGTTGTCTGAGATACACCAGCATAATATAATTACTACTGGGAATAAATGATTCTCCCTATGTAAATAATTAGACCCAGATAACCATACCGATAGATATGTATCATTCGAAAACAGAGGTTAAGAAACAATTTCAGATTCTAGACGCATTTTCACTTGAGGACATACCTCGAAAATAATTAGGTATCCACTCTCTCTTCGTTCCAAGTGAGGCAAATTAGATGATATCCCAATTTCACAGATATAGGAAAGGCCTCATTGCAATGGTTCTTATGCTGAGAGGCGTTCATATACAACAGTCATGAAAATTAGGCAATTGCAGTGAAAGAAACAAGAGCAGTTAAATTTGAAATATCAAAGCGGAAATATTTTATTATTTGCCGAATTAAAAATAGGAATTTAAGTCTTGCATAGTACTGCGCATGTGCAATCAAAAAATCGTCGGTTGATATATTAACGCCCGGGTGAACTCTCCTGAGGCCAATTAACTATCGTTTTGCCGTTGTAATGTAAGTTTCTCGTTTATGACAGACAGGTGAAGGCATAACTCAATAATCCTATTAGATTTATGATACTTGGCATGCATATCTATCTATCTATCTATCTATCTATCTTTCTCTCTCTCTCTCTCTCTATATATATATATATATGTATATGTATGTGCGCGCGCGAGTGCGTGTGCAGATGTGTGGGTGGTGACGTCTGGTGTATACATTCCGTATGCGGGCATGTTTTTCTGTGCACTTCTTCATTATATTTCAAAATTTTAGTCTGTCATTTCAGAATTACTTCATTCATAATCATGTGTATTAAGAATATTAAGAACAACTTCAGTGCCACCTTTGATAAGCAGGTATCTCCAAAGACATGCTTTAGGAACAGATATATAAACTGCATTGTCATGGGCTTTAATACGAATCAGAGAAGGTGTCATACACGTTGTTTTGTTGATACACTGAAATTACATACGCCTACAGAGTCAGCCTGCATGCTCATAAAACCTCAGGCAAAAATATCATGCAAACAGTCCTATAGCCTAGGTTTCCTTATTTATTAAATCTTGATATCGAAAGAGGAAGGAAGTAATTTCTAATACAATTCCTCATGACAGAATTTTCTATATGCCTGTTTCAAATATATATATAATTATATACACATATAATTCTATCTAGCTAAATAGCTTGAAACCATGGTACAGAGTGTATACTGGTAAACATGTTTTTATTTTTCATTCCCTTTCGAAATTATCCCTATTTTTGTGGTATAGAGTTTTTTGCTACTCTTTCTAGCGGGTAGATGTCCTATTATAGGCATCTTTTATATTTTAAATTAATATATATGTAGTCTATTGACTATGTTTTTATTCTCGCGGGACCACTGGTGGTAAATTAAATTTCTAAAATTTATTTTGCTGCCCTATGATTAATAACGATATATTTTTGGGCTAATTTATTAAATAAAATCGGCATTTGTTTTACATTTACTGCCGATCAGTTAATGCGCACATGCGTGGTTAATTTTTAGGAAATTAAGCATGTAAATCTCGAGTCAGGTTCTTTCCTTGGCTCGTGTTTACACGCTAATCAGGATCTCTGCTGATGAAAGCCCCGGAGTTAGATATAATTTTATCTAGCTAAATAGCTTGAAACCATGGTACAGAGTGTAGACTGGTAAAAATGTTTTTATTTTTCATTCTCTTTCGAAATTATCCCTAATTTTGTGGTATAGAGTTTTTTGCTACTCTTTCTAGCGGGTAGATGTCCTATTATAGGCATCTCTATATTTTAAATTAACACACACACACA
>NC_069001.1:27757807-27759685 GCF_001194135.2 Octopus bimaculoides | reverse complement strand
GGAGTTAAACGCAGTTGTTATTCAAATTCTTTTACTTCGGAAACATGTTTCGAAGATATCTTTGGAATTATTCTAAAGGAATGAAATGCTGTAAGATAATGCAATTTAGGGATAGGAATATACGTAACAGTATAGGGCTTAGTAAATAAATTTGGTATCTAAAAGACCATAATAAACAATTCAATTTAGATTGGTTGATTCACTGTATTTCGTTTCCTTATGTAAAAGGCAAGGAATTTTGTCTTCTCTGCAATTTTGAACTATTGTATTTTTCTAAAAAATCCCCTTGTATACACGGTTGTAGAGCGTGCTTATCGATGTAAACATTGGCAGAAACACACCTTTAGTTCATGTAATTAATATCTACCATTATATATAAATTAAACATTGATTTTCTTCTTATATTTTATTTGCACTTGATATATTTTTTTCCAAGACATTAGGGTTTTATTTAATTCACTTATCGTTCTATATTTTTCATTTATTTTGTTTCTGATTGTTTCTATCCTTTACCCCTCCTCTTTCTATAGGCTACTTTTGACGTTATATCTAACGATTTTGTAAAAAAAAAACCAACTTAATAGCGTTCAGTTCATCCTATACATATCCATCGTATTCTGTTAAAATGTCTTATTAATGAGTTTTATTTCTTCATTTCCCTGAAGAGAAGATTACTTTGTTTTACATCATTTTATTCCTTTGGAATAATACCAATTATATCTTCGAAACTGGTGTCGGAAGTAAAAGAATTTGAATAATACCTGATGTATTTATTAATATACATCAAAGAAAATATTTCACATAAACCCAGAATTTCTACCTTTAAAAACAAGGTGTTACGCCCTTTTCACTTGTATGTGCTACCCTGGCAACTGTTTATATATTGTTCCGTGTTAATTGTAAACAAGGGAAAGATACATACATCTATATATATATGTATATATATATATATAGCGTCAACACACATACCACTATATAAGTAGCCACACGTTATATACATACATATATAAGTGCACAATATATAGGAAGGAACCAAGGGAATAATTACAGCAGTGATGTGCGTAGCTTCAGTACTGAGATTGAAAAGCAGGGGCGAATTATATCTACTTAATCTACAAAAAAAAAATATTTACCTTTTCTGCATACTGATCAGAGCAACCTTCATGAAGTTCTTTTATCAACCATAAGGCCAGTTTTCTGGATTATGTGTTATGTGATGTATATATGCGCCATTACTGAATGTGGTCAAATATTTCTTCAATTTAGCTACCAGAGTCAGGAGTTTTGCTCAAGAATAAAACGCATCAATCGATCCCGGAATCAAAAAACGGGATTCCGGTTATGAATGTAGGAGTCTAACCACGAAGCCATGCACCTACACGCATGCAGACGCACACATACGTACACATACACACATATGTGCGCATACACTCGTGCACACACACATACACAAACACACAAATATATATATTCATGTATACATGGCAGAGTGGTTCAGTGTGCGTGTTTGAGACTGTGTGCTCGTGTGTGTGTGTTGTTTTGTATTGGTGTGTGTTGGAGTGTGTGGATATATGTGTGAGTATGCGTGCGTGCGCACGTGCGTTGGTATGTATGTGTGCGTGTCTTTGTGTATCTATATATAAATATGCATTTTGTTAAACTTCATTCAAAATTCAAACAGTGGAAACTGGAGATATGCGAAATCACTAGCCTTGAATATAGTCGTTTATTTGATATATCGTACAAATTTGCATTTATATAATTTACGTATATTATATATACATATATACACACATGCATATGTATATACAAACATATATATATGTATGTATGCATATGTGTATATATATATATATATATATATATATATATATATAT
>NC_069001.1:27756920-27757464 GCF_001194135.2 Octopus bimaculoides | reverse complement strand
TATATATATATATATATATATATTTATATATGTCGATAAGAGCGTGTAGTCCTCTTCGTATAAATACACGTACACACGTTCTGTTATAAACATACACGCGCACACACGTATATTCATATGACATATTCCTATTCATATTTGTGAGCGCATAATTATATCCACTCGTATGTAAACGTAGCTTACACATGGACACAAAGCCGCATAGATATAAACATAATCACACAGGATATATTCTATGTCTAACAGAACTTGTGAGATATAGAGATATATTAAAATCGCTCGGGGAAGTAAATATACTTACATGAGATAAGTTTACATGTTGTGTGCAGATTGTACATGACATAAATAGAGGTCTAATGAAATAAGATTGAAAAATATGTATAACGCCGCTGGAGATCTACATAATGGTATCCAATGGACGAGCAGAATGACTTTCTGAGAAGCACACGCTCACGTATGCACGCACACACTCACGTTATATATATATATATATATATAATACATATGTATATATACATATATATATATATATATATATATATAT
>NC_069001.1:27750055-27756820 GCF_001194135.2 Octopus bimaculoides | reverse complement strand
TATATATATATACACGCGTATGTGTGTTTGTGAGTGTGTCTACTTGTGCATACACTTATGGAGAAGGAGTACTATTTCGAAAGGGAAACATAGAAATTGTCACGCAAACACGCAACGTCACATGCCTCTCTGCGTCACTTTTTTCGTAAATACATACACACACGCACACACACACACACACATATATATATATACATATATATGAATAGATGTGTATCTATATGTGTATATATCTCTATATGTATGTGTTTATATATATATATATATATATATATATATACATATAACATATCTCTCTGTATATATATATATCTATATATATATATTTAAATAGATATCTACATATATATATATATACATACATATATATATATATATATACATACATATATATATATGCCAAGTATACAGGTCGTGAGCGAGAGCGAAAGAAACAGTGATGCACTCCCATTGTCAGTAATGCATATGCATACATATAGACACGCGCGTACTCAAGCAAATATATACGCGTATTCGTGAATGTATATTTTGTTTTTTGTTTATACAGCATACTTAATTTGTAGCTTTCGAAAGAGAAATGCAGTACGTACACACATATATACTACCTCAATCAATCTATCTATCTATCTATCTATCGCTGTATGTCTGTCTGTCTGTCTGTAGGTATGTATGTGTTTATGTATAGGTACGGGCTTGGACAAAATATTGGAAACACTTAGCATCATAGCATCATAAATTTGAAATATCTTTAAAACCGTCAAACCTGTTTATTTTTGTTTTTTGATTTATTATTATCTCCCCCTACATTGGTTATCGATTTTGATGAAAGGTGACACGTGAGTATAAGTTATATCTGGATACCTCATGGCTTACTCAGATTATTGAAAGAATGGATAATAGGTCCCCTGGAAGGGATCCATATATATAACCATGGGAAATAACATATTCATTATCCGAAATTCTTTGGTAAAAATGAAGCCCTTTTCGGAGCAACTTTACTTGAATTCTTACGACATTTTACCTCTAACATTAACCCTGCAATTCATGTCTTCATGAAAATACCTAACCAATAAAGTAATTTTCATGATAACCAAGTTTCTGGAGGACTTTCCACAGTGCTTTTCTATTAACGGTATCAAAAGCTTTTGTCAGATTGACAAGAACCTGATGTAAATCGAGACCCTGTTTCACACGCTTCTCCTGAAGTTGTCTAGCTAAAAAGATCTCATCAGCAGTGCCGCGTCCCACACGAAAGCCAGATGGACTTTCTGGAATAACACAATTTGCAACATCTTTCAGCAGACGATCCAGAAGTACCCCGCATAAAACCTTTCCTACGACATAAAGCAATGATATTCCCCTATAGTTACCACAATCATTCCTGTTGCCCTTTCCCTTATATAAGACTACCGTTACTGTATCTCTCCAGTTTTCAGGTACATATTCACTCACCCATATCCTGCCAAAAAAGGAGTGAAAGTTGCTGCAGCAGGTTCTCACCACCATGCTGTAACAACTCCGCATGCATGCCATCCATACCCGGAGACCTCTCATTATTCATCCTTGAGCGAGCCACTGCAACTTCTTCCAACTTTGGTGGTTCTGAGAGAGCCGCCTTCACAGGTAATTCAGGGATGAGATCGAGAAAATCCTCATTAAATACAGACTACTGATTCAAAAGTTCATTAAAGAGTTCTCGCCATCTTCGCAGAATTCCTTGTGAATCACGAAGAAGTTCTTTACCATCCCTGGTTCGAAGTGCTGTCATCAGAGAAGTCGTCCATAAACTTCTCGCATACATACATATATATATATATATATATATATATATATATATATATATATATATATATATATATATATATATATATATAAATAAATATATATATATGCATACATATACATATATATGTATATATATATATTTGTACGTGTGTGTGTGTGTGTGTGTATATATATATATATATACACACACACATAAATGTGTGCTTTGTTCCGTGTCATAATAGTCTACAGTAACCTATCAATTAGCATGTTTAAACGAGATTCTGTTATGAACAATATCATGTGCTCTGTTTGCAAACAAGCTGCCAGAAAATTATTGGTGTAATATTTTTGGTATGGCTCCAGTTAATTTCTTTTCAACCTTTCATGAATAGCAGACCGTGAGAGGCATAAATCTTGATATTTTAACAGCCATTGATACTGATGCGAGTTAGGTAGTTGTTTATCGTGAAACGAAACATATGCATCCATTACTTGCAACAGTTTGACTCTCTCAAGTGACTCCCAGAATAATTACCTGCTGTTCACAGATGCAGCTTAACATTTCAAACTCTCAAATGTCTCACACTCTCTCTCAGTTCATGTAAACCAGACGTCTGACAAATTACGTTTTAGTCTTTACCTTTCCTTCTCAACAGGACAGGCTTCACCACAATGTCCGAACATTTCTTTAAACATTTCACTTCTAACGTTTAAAGTTAATACATTTGGAGCATCAGTGAACACTGAGTTAGACAGGCAGTTCAGGCATTCCGTATTGATTTTTCACTAGCTCAATTTGTGTTTGTCATGGTAGGTCTTAAGAATATTTCCGCACTGAAACGGAAGATATGACTTGATCATCCGCAACATGGCAACTGTCATTGAAGACATACAGAACAATGTCACGAGTGTCACAGTTGCAATGTATTAGGTGAATCTTACAAATGTTACTCTCACTCTCTCTCTCAATTCATCTAATCAGACGTTTCACAAAACACGTTTTTATATATATATTTTTGCTCCTCAAATGGATAGGTTTTGCCAGAAAGTTTGGACTACAGGTTTCTTTAAACATACTTACACTTAACAACTTCTGTTAATTCATTTTACACATCAGTGGAGACAGACTTGCACAGGAAACATTCACTCCGTATTTAATTACAGTAAATTAGTGATTGTCACAATGCCTTTTAATTATCTTTCTAGATATACTAATGGCGGGACCATCGATAACTGTCACAACGTCTTGCTGAGAATTTGGCTTCTTTAAACATTTGAGCGTTACTTGTCGATTTCTTCGTAGCCCAGCAAGGATCACGAGAGTAACGGAAAGACTAATTATTTAAATCACCGGTGAACGCTACGAAACATCATTACAACTTTCACTCCAACTTCATTAATGAATAATTTAGATGAAAGTTGGCAACCAGCCACATACAATATATACCTAAACTTTATACTACTAATTCGAATACTGCAGTTGATCGCTTTATCCGAATAAACGATATAATTCTAGGTAAGTGTTTCTCAACATAATAGCTTTGTGATTCGAGTGCTATGATATCAGTTAAAGTGAGTTTCTAGGAATAAATTAAATGAAGTTGACATTTCGGTGCGTTATTATTACCTCACAACATTCTATATCTCTCGTGTAGAGAAGAGCTAATAAACAATTTCTGATTAGTTGCAACTGGGATTTATGTTTAATTGGATTCAGGATGAATTCTTATTGAAGCAAGAACACCGTAAATCCCCATTCATACCTCAAGAAGATCCATGATACAATACATCTACAATATGCGCAATAGTAGAGTTGAACGTTATATACTCTAACCAGCAAAAACAATATTTTAAAAAAACCTATTGCAATTACATTTGCTAATTGCTGTAGGTGCACTAACTAATGCAGCTGGACTACAGCCTCACACTATTGCTCACATAAACTCTACAGATATCCAAGAGGTAACTAATATTTGTTTAAAGCACATAGTCTGAAGAGCAATTTAATATAAGCGACACGTCAATGGCTTTGTAAAATTAATGAATTATTTGTCTAAGCACCTAAAAGATCGCAAAATCTTATTGACATCTGGAGCACATACTTTACAACTATCTCTTGCATCATTTACTACAATGTAGTTATAGATAAAGAGTGTGTAAAACTACATGAAGTGTTTGTAGTTGAGAAGCTTATGATTATGTGATTCCTTGCTCAGAGTTATATGCACGTCAGAGAGAGAGAGAGAGAGAGATAGAGAAAGAGAAAGAGAGAGAGAGAAAGAGAGAAAGAGAGAGAGAGAAAGAGAGATAGAGAGATAGAGAGAGAGAGGTGGGACAGACAGAAATAATGGACATTCATATATTTTTAAAAGATCTATTTATTTACCTACATTTCTTACCAATCTGTCTCTGTTTTTACCTTGAGCTCTCACTTAAGACACATCTAGTTTTAACAATTTGCATACATATATATATACTCACATACACACACATATTTGTATCTGTTTATCATTACAGGGTCGCCCAAAATAGGTTTACAGTTATCATGTAGGCCTTTTAAATTGTTTTTTTTTAAACATTTTATTACATTTAAATTTCTATCTCACAATTAACTCTCTTTGTCTGACAGCGCTGGACAACCGATCTACACGTGTTCGCTTCATTTCCTACAAATAGCAGCCTAGGTTACGCCAAATGATACTGAAATAGCAGCCTAGGAAGCATACACTGAACAATGTCGTGGTGTTAACTGAATCTCCTTTTTCGAGATCAGCGACACTAGTATATTTGCGTGTCGAATGAATTTTAATCACATGAACGTGATTATCACACGCTGTTGACGGGTTACTTACCCAGAAACGCCGGTCTGTGCGTATCACGAAAGGTTAAAAATGGGAACGATTATTTTCTCTCTCACTATATATATAGTGAGAAAGAGAGAATTTCAAATGTAAAGTCCAAGGCTTTGTGTAGCCTTTGTGGTGTTAAAAATTAGTTAACATAGATATTACCTTGACAAATAAAAATCACACACTTCCACACACACGTATCGGTGATAATGCCTTGTATCCATATGTGGTGTAACGAAATACGACCTGGAATTTCTTGTTTGTAACCCTAGTACTTATTCTATCGGTCTCTTTCGTCAAACCGCTAGATTAAGAGCACATAAGTACACCAACATCGGTTGTCAAGCAATGGTGGTGGGTGACAAACACAGACACACAGACATATACATACATACATACATACATACATATATATATATATATATATATATATATATACACGACGGGCTTCCTTCAATTTCTGTCTACTAAATCCACTCACAAGGCTTTGGTCAGTCCGTGGTTAAATTTGAAGACACTTGTCCAAGGTGCCACGCAATGCGACTGAACCTGGAACCATGTGGCTGGTGAGCATGCTAATTACCACAGCACCACTCCTGCGTCTATCTATCTATCTATATATATATATATATATATATATATATATATATATATATCACTCACCACACACTACACCACAACTAAGTATATTGCAACCAATACACAACAACTTCTTAGTAAATATCCTTCTTTTTCATACATATATACACATATACATATACACACATAATTGTTGTCAGTCCCCACATGGATATAATCCTACACATGCCTCTGAAATCATATAGGCGGCCAAAGCTGGAATGTTTGCATTGTGGATTGATCTAAAGCCAAACAATAACAGCAAAAGCAACAGAAGCAAAAAAAGAACAACAAAACATTAGCAGCAACAAGAAAAACAACAACAGCAACAACAATAATAAACACTGGTCGATTTAATGTATATCACTTCATGTAAAATCTAGAAGGTAATATTTGCCCATGTATGTCTGAGCAATGTTTAAAATTGATTTGAAAAAGTAAAACGTAATACTAAAATTTATTTGCACGGAATCCGTTTATAATGGTTTTCACAGTAAACATAATTGTTTGGAACTATTTCTATGTATTATATATAAACTTCTCACTTCTTTATGTAATTATTATTATTGATGTTGTTGTTTCTGGCGTTGGTATTGGTGTTGATGTTGAAGAAGAAGGTGTTGTTTTTATGTGTGTGTGATTCACTGATTGTAATAGTAATAATAAATATATAAAAATAAGTGAAACACAAACATATTAAGCTAGTAGCGACGTTTTCATTTCTACATTGATGTTTAGACTGTGTAATTCATTTCTTTGCAACGTTTTTATCAGTAGTGACACATCGTACGCACAAAGACACACTCAGACAGGTACACACATACAAACAGAAATACATCATATTCTTCGACACATGAAGACACAGACACACACACACGTTTGTATATATATATATATATATATATATATACATACATATATATATATATATACATACATATACAGCGGTTTACATAGTGAGATGCCCATATGTGTAAGTATCTCATATTATATATCCTTACGCTAGGAATTATACGAAGGTATTGAAATACTAGATTTAAATGGAAATATGATACGGCTATACACATACACACGTGTATTTATTTATCCAAGTATATGTATGTGCGTAAATGCGTATACGTATTTATATATATATGCATATATATATATATTTATGTGTGTGTTAATGTATCATATATATATATATATATATATATATATATATATATATATATATATATATATATATATATACATATGTATGCATATCTATGAATATATATATATATATATATATATATATATGTATATATACATATGTATGCATATCTATGAAAATATATATATATATATGCATTATATATATATATATATATGTATATATACATATGTATACATATCTATGAATATATATATACATATATATATATATGCGTATGTGTGCACACACACACATACACGTATATATATATATATATATATATTTATATATATATACATGTGTGCGTGTGTGTGTGTGTGTGTGTGTGTGTGTGTGTGTGTGTGTGTGTGT
>NC_069001.1:27747789-27750045 GCF_001194135.2 Octopus bimaculoides | reverse complement strand
TGTGTGTTTTATAATGACCTGGATATATACATCCAAGTAAAAACATGTCTACGTATATATATATAAATATGCACATATACGTATTTATATCTATATACATGTATAAATATATGTGTGTGTGTGTGTGTGTGTGTGTGTGTGTGTGTGTGTGTGTGTGCGCGTGTGTATGTATGTATCGGTTAAATAATATATATACAAACGACTTATGAAATGGAATTCTTTTGTCTTGCGATATACATCTTTCAGAATTCTTTCTATTTCTTTCTTTAAATCTTTATGTTTTTGTAGGTAGTCATATTTATGCGAGTCACGTAGTAAATATTGAAATCAAACCTCTTAATTTCAATGGTGTAATGTTGTTTACAAATACTTTCTGAACACAAAGGGAAAATATTTTCACATTTAACGATTATATACTTAATCTAAACAAATTGAGAAATACTGAATTTGCAGAGACAACGGAGTCTTGGAGTAAATGACTAGTAACTTTTAGGTTTTTGTGTCATTGTGTGGTGCGTTCTGATCAGGGAAATCAAAAATTTGCTGTTAATGGCTTTGAATGTCCGACTTAATATGACAGTCAAACTCTTTTATTATTATTATTATGCTTCGGGAAATGAAATATAAAAGAATATATTACAGAACGTGTGGGTTTCACATTTTTACATATATCCTATGACTCATAATTGTTTTCAATCAGTTGAGAGAGATGATGTCGGCGTACATTTACGTGTGTGTGTGTGTATAAAGAGGAAAACAATTAGTTTCAAATCTCTGAGCGAGAAGCAAGTAGTAATACAAAGTAAAATCTTTTTGCCAACTTAAATTGGCAGTCCTGATTAGGCGATGCTACTACCTTCTTTAATTCCAGCAAAACACCTTTACCAGCTGGCTATCGACGCACGACTGCGTCCTTAAACATCGAACAACAGGGCTAATGTCCCCACCTTAAACGGTACCTCCAGACTATGGTCTCTGGTTTTTTTCTCTTCATCGGCACAGAATAACCGTTCACTAGAGATGGCAACACTAGGCCTTGTTTATGCTATATACTTTCAAAGTGACACACAGTCGCTGACCTCCTATAGAGGAAAACGCACAGATATATATAGTTGAAATTTACAGAAAAACAAAAGACGAAGACAGGTGTATGAACAAGAAGCAAGTGTATTAATTTGACGTTCGGGAAGGTGAAAAAATCTTTTACGTTTCGAACCTACGCTTTTCAACAGAAAGGAAAACGAGGAAATAAACGGAGAGAGAATTTAAAAAAAAACAGAGGAGTTAACGAGCAATCATGGCGACTGGTTGGACAAAGGTAGTTAGACAAGTGAGGTAGTAAGAAAGGGAGATAATAAAGTACTGGTGATCCCAAAACGAAGGTGCGTGTGTGTATGTGTATGTGAGAGTGTGTAAGTGTATGTTCTGGAAAGGGGCTGGTGACTTTGACGTGTGGATGCGTGCGTGTGAGTGGGCGTGTGGGTGCTGGGAAGTGTTCAGTTCTATTGTGTGCGGAGTGGTATGGGGTTTAGTGATATGGTAGTGTGTGGTGCGGTGCTGTTACTATGTGGGGGAAGTGAGAGTGGGGTGTGGGTTTTGGGTTACAATGTGGGGTTGGGAGCAAGAATGTGGGGTAGGGGTGGGATATATGGGAATGGGGTCGTGGGATTTCTGGGATTGGTGTAGGGATTGAGGGTTATCAATGAAGGGATAAGGTAGGTAGCAGTTAAGAGAGGAAGTAGGTGTCAAATGAATAGAGGAGAGCGTGGAATCAGAAGAAGAGGGGAGGAGAATTGAGCCCATGTGGGCAAGGAGCGAAGAGAGATTATTAATTTCTGTTCACAGCGAAGGCGGGAGTCAGGACGGTTCCTCTGGAAGAACAATCTGAACACAGACAAATGTTGTATTGAATGACCGGTAGAGCGCGAGCGCTTAGCTTTTGCCGAACGACCTGCAAAACTGCTTTGTTTCTAGTGATCAAATGTTCGTGTCGCACATCTTCTCACTCTCTAGACCAAATCGACATTGTCTAAACAAATGCATTATATATTCCTCGCGTCAGACGTCGAAGTGATCAGAGAACAATGCGAGATAAAGTGTTTCACTCTGCAACACAACGCGCCACGCTTTCCAGGAACTGAAACTACGATCTCACTATCCTGAGTCCAGCAGCCTATCCGACAGGATATGGGCCATCACACTTACACACACACACACACACGCACGTGTGTATATATATATATATATATATATATA
>NC_069001.1:27743773-27747745 GCF_001194135.2 Octopus bimaculoides | reverse complement strand
TATACAGACACGAACAAACATACGTATGTGCATATACACACGCACATACATACATACGTATATATATATATATATATATATATATAGGAATTGACAGTAACCTGCCTCTCCAACATACTGAGAATTCAGAAATAGGAGCCAAAGAACTACTGATTCCAAAACTACAAATTTTACTCTAAATTGATAGCGATATTTTTGACACACAGAACAAAAAACAGTCTGCCCTGCATATCTATATCTATATATATATACATATATATATATATATATATATATATACTATGTGTGTGTGTGTGTATACATATATGTGTATTTTTATGATTATATATATACTATATATATATATACTCATTCATACATACATAGATTCACATACATATAGGGGAGGCAAATCAATTCTCTCATCTCACCATGTGCTTTTCGATCAAAAAATTCCATTGTGAAATAACATGATCGGAGTGTATATATATATATATATATATATATATAGATAGATATATATTTGTAACCTTCTCCCTTCATTACTCTAATATGGTCATCATTTGGAGTTTGTACTATCCTACTGCATAATTTTTGCTCTCTCCTTAGTTCCAAAGCATCGGCTTTCTCGAGTTCAAATTCTGGATGTCATGAGAAATAATTCCTACCGCGAGAGAACACGAATTACTTCCAGATAGAATTCGCTCCTGTTGACCTCTGCTTGCTCCGTAAAACCTCAAATCGTCTATAAACACCGAGTAGTTAATTGGTCTCAAGGTCATTTGCAGATCAATTCTGCCTTTCATCAGTAAAAGGTCAATAAAATAAGGTACTTGTCTATACTAGGGCTGCTTCTATTGACGTACTCCTCTCTCATAAATAATCATCATCATTCTCATCATCATCATCATCGTTGTCATAGTCGTCGTCGTCGTCGTTGTGGCGGTCATCATCATCATTACCATCAATATTATTATTATTAGCAGTAGTAGTTATAGTAGCAGTAGTAGTATTGGTAGTACTAGTAGTATTAGTAGTAGCAGCAGCAGCAGGAGCAGCAGCAGTACTAGTATTGGTAGTAGTAGCAGCAGCAACAGCAGCAGCAGTAGAAACTATTACCACTACAGGTTGAGCTTAACTTGACATCAATCGATAGTAAGATATCTAAAACGTTTACATGTTTTTTTACAATCAATCATATTGCTTCCCCTCTTCTATAAATCACTTATTTATTTCACCGTACCTTCGCTTAATAATTATCAATCATCTTATGTAATGTATCATTGGTCATTCGCTTTCATCATCATCATCATAATGAACATCATTACTAACATCGCCAACAAAAACCTTCTAGGTTGTTGTGTTGATTCACTGACTAAGACGCTCTCTTTCACTTTGCTCCGGTCTAATTAGAAGGGAATGAGTACCACCGACGGCATCCGGAGGTAACAGGCAATGTATTGCCGTTAGTTTTGAAGGAAGTCCTTTTATTTACTGCCTAAACTTCTGCCCCAAATTCTGTGTCGGTAGGCTCGGATTTACTTTGAAAGTCATAATTCTTGCAATTCTTTTTTTTTTTTTGTTTTTTACTCGCTCAGGGTCATGTAACGGCTGCAACTCTTAGATGGGAGAGAATTACTTCGTCAAAAAAAGGAAACGGGCTCACAAATTTGCGACTTAAACTAAAGTATTACAAAGAAATGGAAGCATGGCTTCCTTATTTAATTTTGTTTTTTAAGAAAAATAATTTCGCAAAATTTCACGAAGTCAATAATCATGAATAGCATTATGACATTCTTTTTAGAAATCGTTAGACTGACATGATCTTTTACTTATTTATTAAACATTCTATAAAGAGAGACAAGACGGAATAATTCACAATTTGGACAAAATTTATGCACTGTATCATTGTTATCTTAATAAAATGTAAATGGCTGTCCAGAAAATGGAACGTCCTTAGTGTTTACATAGAGAAAAATGACTGTGTGCTTTAGAGCGTAGAACAAGAAGGGGAACATTCATAGTTATTTTGAGGGCTCCCTATAGACACAGGATGAAAGTAGTAAGCTATGTTCTCATATCAGGATACGTATGCGTATGTATACAGGAATAGAGACACAACTAACGTCAGACGTTCTCCATGTTGTATTTATAAACTTGTTGAGCAGCGAACATACTGTGTCATTTCGTAGTTCTCGTTCTACTTGGCTACAAAGATTATCGACGTTAACAATTTGGCTTTATAGTGCACGAGATATTGAATTCTACAGCATAATGCATGCATATGTTTGGACTGATCTTGCACGTTTAAGTTCCATCTGTAAATATGTACTTATTTCCCTCTGAACTGTCTAGAGACACTCAAAATGCATATGGGTAAACCTGAGTATCATAAATATTTGCCAATGCTAGCAGGTAATGAATGCCGCATTTCGTGCGGATTTTCAAGACATCTAGTCGGAAATAACAGAAAACTTGGTTGAATGAGTTTTTAGTATGTACCAGGTTTAACTCCCAAGGGCCTCTGCTACTCATTGTCAGGTGAATATGCTGGAGCATCGCAATACTATATGTCTTGTTTAAGATACAACACTGCGCTCGGCACTTTTTTTACTGTCGCAACACTAATAATGACAACAGTAAAAATATTTAGTGGCGACAGCACGGTGGAATGTATTTACTCTCGTATTCGATGGATACGTATTTGATCAATTTCGGAGGTAGGCAATACAAATTAATACTAACGCTGCTTTATGTTTAATAACTGTAACACATCCATCAATATCTCGTAAAACATCAAACGTAATCTAACTCCCAAGAAAAGCAACGGAAATCAAAATAAGCAGCCTATCCATCTATCCATCTACCGAACTACCTGTCTGTCTATATCTATCTTTCTATCTGTCTGTCTTCCTCTCTCTATTTCTCGCTCGCTCTCATTGTATATATATATATATATATGTATATATATATATATGTATATATATATATATATATGTATATATATATATATAGGCGTGTGTGCGTGCATAAACTCTGTGTGTGTATAGGTCGTATGTGTATCAATAAAATCACGTATATGTATGCATAATGGAAACTAAATACTATAAAACCAATGTATATAATGCAAGCCAGTAATCACAATGATATTTCATCAGAATTGAATATAAAGACGGAGTCTATAAACTCAGCATGAGGGAATAAAGTAAATATATAGGAAATTATATCCTATTCTGTTTAAAACACTGTCGGTTTTTTTTGTTTTTTTCTTCTTCAACTCTAATTTTATATGTTTGTACGCGTTGCCATGGAATCGAATTTTCTCTATTTGAAAATATGGTTGTTATCATGAAATTTACTTTGGAGAAAATACCAATCAAATAATGGGTTTATTAATGCATCTAAATAATAATTCAGTCCATGATTATGAATTTCTGTTACTACGCATGTAGGGAAAACATGCATATATTTTAATGAATATATATGCGTTTATATATGCGACTATATATTTAATTATGTATTTATTCTGCTATGGCTTTGCTTGCTTTACTCTACTTATCTTAATAACTGAATTCGTCCTTCTTTCGTTCTCCACTCCCTCACTTTCCCCGTACATGTCTATTCGGATATAATGTTTTCATCATATTTGTTCCATTTTGTCTCTCTGTCTCTCTTTGGGTATATGTCTATATGCTGTATTTTTTGTGAGAGAATGCGCAGCAAACATTAATCGGTATATATATGAGAGAGAGAGAGAGAGAGAAAGAGAGAGAGAGATAGAGATACATATATATATATATATATATATATATATATATACACATGTATGTAACCACCCTTTCTTTCCATCCCTGAGCCTCTTCTAAATACTTTGCACTTTGCATATACTAAGTCCTCACGTTGTTGTTGTTGCTTTTTTCTTGTCTTTTTTTCCGTTTCTTTGATTATATATAAATATATATATATATATATATATATATATATATATATATA
>NC_069001.1:27742359-27743696 GCF_001194135.2 Octopus bimaculoides | reverse complement strand
AGAGAGAGAGAGAGAGAGAGAGAGAGAGAGAGAGAGAGAGAGAGAGAGATGCAAACAAACATACATAACGACACGGGGGAAGAATCCACCGAAAATACGACTTCTAGTATAATGGTCTGTCAATGTAGGATGGATTTTATTGAAAACCGCATATTGCCAGTATTCACGATCGTTTGTCATTTCTTCCGTCTGGCACAGAGTCTGAGACCAGCTTTCACCATTTCCTTTAATATGTCCTTGAGTCCGCAGCAGGTGAATTATTCAAACCCCAAAGAATTCCTCTCAACACAGGACTATGATGCTCCCCCACTACTTCTGCACATAACGTCAGCCACTAAGGGACATGCTCAACTGGTCAAGTTCAAGCAATTAACAAGCAAATCTGTGGTACTAAGCAGAATATTTGCATTAGCGCCTTATTATTATTATTATTATTATTATTATTATTATTAGGCGGTAAGATAGCAGAATCGGTAGCACGCCGGGCGAAATGCCTAGTGGTATTTTATCCTTCTTTTCGTTCTGAGATCATATTCTGCCGAGGTCGACTTCGCTTTGCGGAAGATCACCACGAAGTCTAGACGGGTTTTTCTTAATTAAATCAAACCAAGATTTTAGTAATACATCTATTATTAACGCCAAAATCATTAATGAATGATATTAACTTTGGGTGGATTTGAAAACAGAAATTAAAGCTCGGTAATATATCGGACATAATTTTTCCCGATGCTCTAACCTGTGAGCAATTTATCATTTTGTTATTTAAATGTATCGCTCTGTAACAATAATCTCTTTATTGTCTCCTGAGGAAAATCTATAACATCAGTCATTCGTACGTGTAAACAAAACATAAAACCTGCAGAAAAGACAATAAAGATATTTGTGCGTTGGATAAATAGTTTTTATACAGACGTAATAAATAACACACGGGTGATTTAACAATTAATGAAAAACATACGAGCATTCAAGCGTTACAAATAAAAGAATGTCATATAAACACATTCATGAAACTAGGTTTAATATAATTGCTCCAGAATGACCGAATTCACGCGGCTGAAGCAGATAGAAGTAATAAAAAATATGCACACATACGCACACAGAAACACACACACACACACACACACACACACACACGTTTGGATTTTGCTGAAAGAAAATACAGGTGGATCTGTTAACTATGATTTTATTCAACATATTCCCCTGAAGGATTTACACACTTATTGTAGCGGTACTTCAATTTTTCTAAACCCTTTGAAAGAACCCGCAAGGTTGTGCCTCCAGCCAGGCTTTTTGCGACATCTTTCAAGTCAGGAATTTTTCACCATACATGTATATAC
>NC_069001.1:27741541-27742011 GCF_001194135.2 Octopus bimaculoides | reverse complement strand
ATATATATATATATATATATATATATATATATATACATGCATGCATAGTGCAATGAGTAAATTATCACCATTCTATATTTTTAATTTAGCACACGCACATTTTTGGGTTTTGATTTTGTTGACTACACAGTATTGTAGTGTCAGTGGGGCACCGTCTGTGAGAAAAACAGCACCGGAACACAATTCACTCTACCAGACATTTGGAAACGTCATGCTGTATTGTTTGTCAAGCGATAGTGGAGGGGACAAACACAGACACACAGATACACACACACACATACACGACAAGTTTCTTTCAGTTTCCGTCTACCACTGACAAGGTTTTAGTCGGCCCGAGGCTATAGTAGTACACACTTGCCCAAGGTGCCCCGCAGTGGAACTGAACCCAGAACCATGTGGTTAAGAAGCAAACTTCTTACCACACAGCCACGCATGCGCCTATATATATATATATATATATATATATATAT
>NC_069001.1:27728843-27741203 GCF_001194135.2 Octopus bimaculoides | reverse complement strand
ATATATATATATATATATATATATACACACACATAAATACATATATTTATGCATGTGTATATATATATGTGTGTGTGTGTGTGTATGTGTGTCTGTGTCTCTTTGTACGTATATGAACATACCACGACTCACTAACTTGCTCGTCTACCGAATTCTATAAAGGCGTGAGGCCTCAACTCTATTGCTAAAAATAATCCTGAAATACATGAGTGCGAATTGAACCACTTAAGATAATTTCTAAACCTGCACATCAAAACGTCTCAACAGATGCCATATTGCTATTTCAGTTCTTTTCACTTCTAATGACTACATTTCGAAGTTACTATTCGAAACCAAGGAATATATTATTAGGAATACAGTAAACAAATTTCTTGCAGCAATTAGCGTTCTATATGAATGGTAAATGTTTGTATTCTTAACTTCTGAATCAGCGAAGTTGGTTGCATCAGCTGGTTTGATACAAATCAGCAGCCTATAAGCCAATTAAACGAGCGCTCAGTTGACTGCAATGCTACAGAAAATAGTATTGTGAAATTAGACGAAAGAAGTAGCACCTTTTTTGGCGAAAATTTCTTTTTGATTAATAAATAAAAGATAAGGAAAAGTTAGTATAATTTCCTTTCCGCAGCGAAAATTTTGTTCCCGGAAATATTGCTACGAACAAAAAGTGAATTCCGAAAACAAGGCATATAAGTACATGTGACTATACATACATACATACATACATACACAAGTACATACGTACATATATGCATATGTATGTATGTATAAATGTGTGTATATATATATATATATATATATATACACACACATACACACATGTATATGTGTGTGTGTGTATATATATATACATATGTATGCATATATGGTAATACATTATATATACATATACACGTGTACCTACACACACACATATGTGTGTATGTGTGTAGAGAGAGAGAGAGAGAGAGAAAGAAAGAGAGATTTTATATCGCACTGTCTCCCTCTCTCTCTCTCTCTTTTTTGTTAGTAATGCAATTTTCACAATCTAGATTCAGAGAAGTTTTTCACTAATAACTAGCTGTGGATATAGACACACACATTCATATTAACACTGACACTCATACGTAGACGTTTAATATACCTATGTATATCACATTGAATAAAATGTGACAAGTCTGGGTCGCATTAATTAATTAGGAATTATAAGCTGTGTTGTTATATTCGACACATACATTCATCAACACACACACGTTCAGTGAGTGTGACTAGCTCTATTTCTGAGTGAGTGAGAGTTTGTGTAGTTGTCTGCCTGTCTGTGAGGACATAAGTTATTTGACGAATATGTCGCTTATGACAACGCACACGATTATGGCTTATTAATAAATATGAACTTTCTTTTGTTTATACGCACATTATTTTGTTCACGTGATTGGCATACACACACACACACACACAAAACACGTACACACATACATGTGCACATACACATATCCGTGTGTGTGTATATAAATGTATTTGTGTTTGTATGTATGTATACCTATTTTGCGTCTATGTATATATGCGTTGTATGCTTGTGGGATTTTTATATATTTTTGTTTTCGTTTACCACCATTTACCATAAAATATGTATAATATTCCTGTCTGCTAGATCTAACTTTATTTGCACGACCTTACATTGCATAAATCATATAATCTACATCATATTGCTTTAAATATGTGCGCATCAATAGGGCCAAATACAGCAACATAATATTTGCTTTATATATAAACATTGTATATAAATATACAGGTATATATATATATATATATAAATATACTCCTTCGTATTTCCATAAAAAAAACTATCTACGAAATACTAATTCTTTTCTATGCTCTGCCATTCGCTCTATGATCATACTATCTATTATATTTTCCCTGAAACCTATTTTTTGTCGCTAGTTTGAGTCGATTATAATATAAATTGGATGGATATTATAAGCTTTCAGACTGTCGTGCTGAAAGATCGAATCGTGACCCGAACCACGTGAAATAAAAGAAATCTTAGTTACAACCTAAAATCAGTTCCGAGCATAATGGAACATAAATGCCAGACTTCTATAAAGCTTGTGCTATGAACGAGTCACATTTTACCAAAGCGAACATCTTATAAAGAGAACCATGCTTGGATTCTGCATTTTCTATCTCGCGAAAATTTTCATTTTCATTATCAATAAATAATGAATATCTCGTAAATATTATATCTCAAGAAATATAATAGTTTACCATATCGCAAGAAATATAGTAGTGTACCGAATCATTAATTGTCCAATATTTTTTATCAATCATATCGAAAAGTGCACCCATTTAATCCTGAGTAATTTTTTCAGCGATATGTATCGAAAGACTCATCGTTAACATATTACCATAACGTACTTGATGCTTCAATTGAAGCAGTTTAATACAAAAACGTAAACAGTGGTTCATACAGACACAGACACGCAGATATATATATATATATATATACATACATATATACGACGGGCTTCTTTAAATTTTCGTCTACCAAATCCACTGACGAGGCTTTGGTCATCCTGAGGCTACAGTAGAAGACACTCGCCTAAGTTGCAACACAGTGGGACTGAACCCAGACCCATATTGTTGGGAAGGAAGCTTTTTACCACATAGACACGCCTGTATATATAAATATATATATATATATATATATGTATGTATATATAGTTGTAATTTGCCGGAAATCAAAAGATGAAGACAGATGTATGAACAACAAGCAAGTGTAATAGTTTGACGCTAGGGAAAGTGAGAAAGTCTTTTGTATGTATGTATGTATATATGTATGTACGTATGTATGTATGCATGCATGCATGTGTGTTTATATATATATATATATATATATATATATATAAATAAATAAATATAAATATATAAGTTTTGGTCAGGTATATATTTTGAAACATCTTTTTTTCTTTTTATTAAGTAACAGAATCACTTTTATACTTTCCCTGATCACTTATCTGGTATATAAACGGCTGCTTTCGCATAGTTTCTATTACATTTTAGTCTGAAGTCATTGGTCAACTACAAACAACATTACAACACACTTGCGCAAAAAGTGAGGAGTGCGATCACATACGACTCGAAGCTGTAACGATGCAAATTATTTATTTTTTTCTTGTCTGTCAATCAATATTGAATTCCTTTACGTTAACAGTAATAGTTTGCAAGTTGCAGGCAAAACAAGGATAGGAAAGAAATTCCGGAGGACGACTGATCAAACGATAAAGTACTTTATAAAGTAGTTGGAACAGATCCACGCGGAGGTGTGTATGTTTTGGCCACAATATTCATGTGGATAGAAATAGGTTAGTGACTCGGGAATGCAAGAATGAAGGTGACACTAGTTCTGCGCTACTTCTTATGGAGCGGCTAATCTTGTGACTATAGGAACGGTATTGAACAATACGAGAGAAAGATAAGAAAGATACACAAAAAAAAAAAAAAAAACAGAGAGCGAGGGAAAAAGACAACGGGATATATGTAGATAGCACCTTCATCGGGATGAGTTGAAGCACACTTCCCACCAGTAAGCCGGCTGTACTTTTACCTGTTGCATTTTAAGATACCGCTTCTTAAATGCACGCATTTCAATTGCGCTTATTATACTATTTGCCATTCTCACGCTACATTGTACATTCATTCTGCAATGTTTTATTAAATGACTACACGTGTATTTGCACTCAATTTGTTGTCGCTTGTATCAACGCATCCAAATCCGGTTATCTCTGTCTCTAGAAAATAATATTCCATAGGAGGTGATTGCTTTTCAAGTCCACTTATCTAAACTTAACTGCTCGTTTTTTTTTAAAATTATATTGAAGTAGCAGAAAAGAAAAAAAAAAAAAAGAAAAAAAAACAGGTATCGGACGTAATTCCGTAATTACGACCCCTTACAGTTTCGATCGAGTTTCAGAATTACGGAATGTGACGTTTTTTTCTCTGTGGTGTTGATTAATCGATCATATCTATCACTTTCAACAGAAAAAAACCCCAAACAAAAACAAAGCAAAACAGAACAAGAAAAACAACAATCATGGCTTTATTTAGATTTACGATTTTCAAGGAATGTTATTGTGTTAGTCATGTTTCATATTGAAGTTGTTCAATTCTGTTTTGATTATGTTTTCTTTTATAAATTGTTCTGTTTGATGATTTTCTGCAGTTGAATATGAATGACTATGCTCTGAAACAAAGCATGAATGCAATATTCGATTTTTTCTCCTACACTAATAATAATGTGGTTCATGCCCAAAGGTGAAATCATAATTACATTTTTCAGCCAGTGTTTTTTAGGTTGCTGACATTTTCCACAAAATTGATAAAAAATCACATCAGAATACTCCGCTTATTTCATACAATCTTCCTCGTTTTGATCGTGTTTTCCTACATTTTTTTTTGCATTTATTATTATTTAATTATGTATTCAACAGTTTTCCGAGAGATACAAATGTGTATCCTTATGTCTGTAACATGTGCTGCATTGTCAATTTAGAAGCGTTGTGTTATTGACACAATCAATAGAATGCTGCAAAAAATGCTACTCAACGTGTTTACGTTTCGGGTTCAAATCCCGCAGATCGGAACTTTGAATTCCTTTCTTATTGTATCAATACAATAAAGTTTTAGTCAAGTGCTGGGTAGGTTTCCATGACTTATTCTGCCGCATCAAACCAATGTGCAATATTTGACCAACGCGGACAAAATGTTCTTTCAATAGTGAGTTCAAAACTGCCGAGCCTAAAACATTGCCATTCATCCACCAGGATCCTTTAATTAAACTACTGAAATACTAAGATCCATAGTTTCAACTAAAGAGATTACATAAAAATCACCAGTCTTGTGTCTGAATAGTAAATAGATTATTATTATTATTTAGATTATTATTGTTATTACTGTTATTAATAATGATTATTATTACTAATTATTATTATTATTATTATTATTGAGTGAGAGAGAAGCGCAGTCTATTAAAGTGACACTGAGGTGCAAATATACGAAGCGCGATATAACCATCATGTATTAGGGGAGCATCATAGCTACGTGTTGAGAGGTATTCGTTGAAGTTTAGATAATTGACCTCTGAAAACATGGGTGTTTTTTTCCCAACATCCTTAAACAACCCATATTCAGGGACATTTTGAGCGGGATGAGCTAGCTACTCGACCTGAGGAAAATTCTAACTGGTCCCTACCTTCAAGGTCATGCACTGTTAATCTTGATATGAGATCACCATGCAAATCTTTAGTATTGAGCAGAATATTTACCGTAATCCATCTTTTATACCAAGACAAATCGATGTACATGATAACACTTCCAATCAGTTAAGATCAAAAGCCTTGAGAGCCACTGTCTGGTACTGCATAAGGGCATTTAATATTATCGTTATTGTTGTTGTTGTTGTTGGCTGAAGAGTTAGCAGGCTGGACGAAATACCTAGCAATATTTTTTTCTGGCTTTACGCTCTCTTTTTAAATTCTTCAGAGGTCAACTTTGCCTTTCATCCCTCCTAAATCAATAAATGGAAATAGTATGCACGTATTGGGGTGAATGGTAATCAATGAATGCTGTTCACTTATATTTGCTGGCATTGTGCCTAATTCAGAAAGAATTATATTAATAACAATTATCATTGTTTCCTTTCCTATCTGTTTATGATTTTATGACTAAAAAAAACTTGTCAGACGTTCTGTACATTTAAATAGAATTATTGTTTGTTTTCCCTTCCAGTAAACTGCTAATATTCTTTTGGAATCCGCTGCGAGCCCTCCATGACCTGGTGGTGGAATGTAGCTAGTTCCTTTATGTTTAGCCTCTTCAGGCCTAAAATAGATCGATTAAATATTCCTTTCCTATTAGAAATAATTTTTTCCCTGAATATTAACAATGGCAGCGGTTTTGACAGCCACTCTGCCAACACAAAAGTGTTGTATGAGAGGCTGTCAGCCAGTGTCTCCCTTTTTCTATGGAAACGACTATCCTGGCCTGACGTTTGTCGTTGATAAGAATAGGAGTGACTGTAACCGAAGCAGCGAAAGCCTGTCAAAAGGCAATCGCACAAACCGGCAACAACAATATGTGAAATAAAACAGCAACAATCGCCATTGACACAAACAACACCACCAAAAACAAAGGAAGCAACTCCAACAAAGCGACGAGAGTGAATAGGAAAAAAAAAAAAAAAAAATAACACTGAAGATAAAAAGGACAGTGTTTCCGTCAGCAATATCACCACAACCACCACCACCACCACCATCACCACCACCCCAACAATAACAACAACAGAACCACTACCTCAACAGCAACAACAGAACCACTACCTCCATAACAACAATCTCCAACACCCCACCACCAACACCACTATCGCCAACACCACCGCCATCAACAATGACAACACCAACACAACCACCGTTACTAACACCAATACAATCAACATCATCATCAACATCCCACCACTGTCAGCACCACCACCATCACCTACACACTACCACCGTCATTACCAACACCCCACCACCGCCACCAACACCGTCACCAACACCAGTACCATCAGTACCGCCGCCATCATCTCCCTCATCACTAATATCCCCCATCACTCAATCCCACCCCGATTCCCCCACCACCAGTACCACCAGCAGCAACAGCGGCAGGAGCATCAACAACAACAACAACAACGACGACGACACCAATGACAATGAAGACAATAACAATAACAAAAAGGCAATGTTATCTAAAAATATTTAAAAAAATATTAACTTTAAGAATAGCAACACCAAAAGATGGAAATTACTCTTTTACAAAACAAGAAAAAAAATACAATAAAAAGGAAAAAACCAAAGAAAACATTGATTCGCAGAAGCAGCAACAAAAAACATGTTCAAACCTGTTACTATCAGCAACAAGATTAGCTCCAACAACAACAACACTACAAGACGCAACGCTACGACCACCAACGCCGTCATAATCACCACCACCACCACCACCACTACCTCTGCCACCTACACCATCGCCACCACTACGTCCAATGCCACTATCATCAATACCCCCATCACTACCACCATCAAGTCAACCACTACACCCAGCCATCACCATCAAGTCAACCTCTAATGTTCTCACAAATAAAAATTGAAGCAATGCATTTCACAGCTGCCAACCAAACGTGAATTGAGTATTCTTCGAAAGACAAGAAGATTTGAAGAGGGTTGAATTCCAATTAAGGAGCTTTTCGCCTGTTTACGGAACATGTCTATTATTACGCCTAAATTCTTTTGTTTAGCGGCCTTTTCATCTAATTCCAATTCCACATTTAAAATCCAATAATCCTCTTTATTATCTTTAGCGTTTTCTCTCTTATTCAACCCCGAAAATGTTTGTCATTTTGTCGGTTGAAATAGCTTCGCTTCAGATTTTTCAATTTTGTTGTTGTTGTTGTTTTTAATTTTAATTCGTTATTATGAAAGAATAAAAAGCAAACCTTTTTCTGACACAATTATTCCTTTCTACAAAGCTTTTCTGGTACGTTTCTGAGAGATTTTGTCAGACCCCGTATGTTTCGGTTTTTCTGTCACTACTTCAGTACCGCTTTCTTTGAAATCATAAGTTGCCGTTGTGAATGCGCATTGTTTAGTGGTTTGAGTATTCTGCTCAAGATCGTAAGGTTATGAGTTCGATTCCGGGCAGCGCATTCTATCCTTAAGCAAGACACTTTTAAAACCACTCAAGTGGCAAAAATGAGTCGTAAATGTATCACAAAAGTTCAGACTTGTTACATTCTATTCCGCGGAATCTCCCTGAAAACTACGTTAAGAGTACGCGTGTCTCTAAGGTGCGAGTAGGATATTCTGTTGAGTGGATTAACTGGGACTCACGTCGTCGTAACCGATGGAGTGGCAGTGTTTCTTTTACCCATTTTTTACGTTGTCTTTAAACTTTTTCCGAGTCCTTCCTTTCTAACCTAGTTTGTATCGAATTTGAATTCTCGTAGACAACTTGTATGATCATTAAATCATCACTTTCACCAAGAATAAGTAATTTCTCAATTTAGTCACTTCGTTTTCGCTTGTGAGGTGCTTACACACAGCAAATTCTATGCAATTTATTGCATACTTAACTTTCCCTGTCTAAAATAGTAAACTTATCCACTTCTAAGGCATTTTCGATGCATTTTCTATTAGTTTTCTTATAGATGCGCCTAAAATGAACAATGTTGACAACTTCAGATTTCGAAATCTCCGCCAGTATTTCAGTTGCAGCTAGTACTTCATAATCTGATTCATGTACCTGCATTAATGATCCTACAATCGATATGTTATTGCTTTTTATCATGCTCAGTAGTCATTTTTTTTTTTTTTTTTACGTGTTTATGCATTTTCAACCAGTGATTCACTGTTTCTCCGAATTTCAAAGTCCTATATTCACTAGCATCATCTCAGCAATATGGAGTTCTTCAAAGTTAATCTCATTCGCTAATTCATTCATTCCCACTTCTGCTATTTACCCAGCTTTCTTTATTACTCTTTATTACTAGAACACACATTTTTAGGCTTTGTTTAGCGCTCATTTACTGAAAACACTTCTTGTAGAATGCAGACATTTCATTGCTAGCAAAAATTATATCCACTGTAGGGTTTATTCCGAACAATGCATTCGATTCAAAATGGTTCCCTTCTGCTCCGCATATTTTGGAATTACTTAGCGTAATTTATGAGTGAGACTGATTCTACATTTCTGTGAGAACTTTTTTTAAACAAAGATATCTATATTTCTGTGAGGACTATTTTTAAACAAAGACATCTGTCGAACGTTAGTATTTATTTTTAGCCACTTTGAAGTAAGAATACAAGATTCTAGACTATTTAGTCGTGCACAGAGTTTTTCTAATTTTTGTCGTATGTTAAGAACACGGCGCCATGACGAAAAGACGATAAATTATACACCTTCTTATGACAATCACACTATTTCAAAGGTTAATATACAATGGGTAATTAGCATAAACAGACAGGATTAGACACCTCCAAAACAAAAACAATGACTCCCGAAGAGACAAAGAGGCTTTAATGCCTCACCCAATAATAACATAAACAGTCAAAGACAACAAGATTAAATTGCTAATTCTCACATATAGTGTTGTTTTCTCCACAAAATTGGCGATAAAACTAATTTGGTTTATATTGTTGAAATAGGGAATACAAACGTTAGGTGAAGGCTCTACCTGAAAGTGAACTACGACAATGGTATTAGCAATTGCTGTTCTTTCAGATGCTGTAATTTAGGTGGGTTCACTCTTCGATAACAACACAATTCCTGTGACCTCAGCCTTCCTCGAACTTCCGAATGATATTCTCATATTCAGGGTTCCTAACAACCAGTCTTCTTGCATGTAGTATAAGTGCTGTTGCAACCCAATACTGTCTATTCACGCATATTGACTTTATCCCAGTAGTCACCTACTCGTAGTAGTAGTTGCTGTTGTTGTAGTGTTGGTGTTGTAGTTGTTGTTGGTGGTGGTAGTAATACCAGTAATAGCATTAGCGTTATGCCTATTATTATGGTATAGCTGCAGGACTGATATCAAATTGCGAAATCCAAATAGACTATAACATTAAATATAAGAACTACAGGACTTTAAACAAGCGATTACACACACGCAAACCCACTCACGCTCATACGCACACATACACACGCACGCACACACACAATAAGAAAAAAATACGGAAAAACAAACTCACACACGCTCACACACAGTTATAAGACTTATTCATGGTATGTGTCGGATAATTCCTATTTTCATTAGTTATATATTTGTATTAATTTATCTCTTTCCGTGACACCCTTCTATCTAAAACTTTCACAATATTTATATCTAGCTCTCTCTCTCTCCATCTCTTTCTAGCCAATATGCCTCTCGTTTCTGTATCTTTTACGCACGCGTATACACACACAAACACACACACACGCGCAAACAAAATCATACGCACAAACACACAGACTAATACATATCTCTCTCTCTCTCTCTTTGTGCATCTCTCTCACTCTCTCCCTACACACACACACACATATATATATATATATATATATATATATATATATATTATATACACACACGCATTCATATACACATGCATTCATTTTCCTCTGCATTAGTTTCATTAGAATGCAATTTTCATCAGGTGCAGCTCATGAATCGTATTATGATTTTTTAATTCTCCATTAATATTAGTAATTATACATAATGAGACGTATTTTTCTCCCTCATACATATGAAAAATAAACTATAAAATCCAAAGGATCAAACCACAAAAGAAGAAAATAATTATTGCAAATATTTCGGATCGATGCAGTCTTTTTTTTTTTATTCAATTCTGGTGTTAATAGTTATTATTGCTTGTAAATTAGAATATTAAAAATTACACACATACATGTATAAATATATACAAACACACACACATATATATATATATATATATATACGGATATATACATATATTTACATACACACACACACACATATATATATATATGTATGTATGTATGTATTAATTTATTATCACCTGTGGGCATATGTTTATGAGCCACCATATATTTCTCAATGTTTCACGTTGGTATTAATTTGAATAATTATTTATCCAACGTTGCTTCTATACATTTATATATATATTTTTTCATTGTTTATATTTAATTTTTGCTGTCATGATTAATTCAATAATACCACCGCTGATGCGATAATAATTTTTGTATTTGTTTATTTTTTGTTATTGATTTGATATTTTTTCATTGTTTTATATTAGATAGAGTATGTTAATTAGCGTCATAATAATGACTAGAAAATGATGAGAAAAACACACTAATCAAAAATTCTCGTTAAAATCCACACGAATGTGAATTATGTGACGAATATCTGAGGGACACATCCACTCTATACACTCTCGTATTGTGCTAGAAACAGCTGCAATATATTTCTCAAACAATATACTACCGTGCAGAAACTATAACAACAAATTATGATAAATAATGTGCAACAAATGAACGAGATGCTTATGGATAAACGGTTTAATTGACTGATTAATTCGTAGTACGTTATTACGGAAAATTCGTGCCTCAGACGTCTGCTAAATCAAAATGAAACTTTCTGAAGAAAGTTGGAAGAGCATTCAAAATAGACGTATTTTTGCCACCTAATGCACACGTTCAGTAAGATGTCGAAATAAATAAAATGATATATGCCTGCTATTTTCATATATCATATAAAATGATATATGTCTGCTATTTTCCTCCATTTGGTTAACAGTGTGCTTGACATTCGATATATCTTGCAAGCTGGGAGAGAACTCTTTACTTTTCTCAGTTATCGAGACCATTAGACCTCACAGTTTCGACCGTATTACGATCATCCTTGGTGAAGGTTCCTTGTCTTCTAGACATAGCAGTAGTACATCACAGCTTGCATTGTTGTTGTTGGCACTCCGTCGCTTACGACGTCGAGGGTTCTAATTGATCCGATCAACGGAACAGCTTGCTCATGAAATTAACGTGCAAGTGGCTGAGCACTCCACAGACACGTGTACCCATAACGTAGTTCTCGGGGATATTCAGCGTGACACAGTGAGACAAGGCTGACCCTTTGAATTACAGGCACAACAGAAACAGGAAGTAAGAGTGAGAGAAATTTGTGGTGAAAGAGTACAGCAGAGTTCGCCACCATCCCCTGCCGGAGCCTCGTGGAGCTTTTTAGGTGTTTTCGCTCAAAAAACACTCACAACGGCCGGTCTGGGAATCGAAACCGCGATCCTATGACCGCGAGTCCGCTGCCCTAACCACTGGGCCATTGCGCCTCCACACAGCTTGCATTATAAAGAAAATAAATAACAGTCACTGGTTTTGCAACAAGCAAATTGTCTAGTTAAGAGCAACTCAATTAGAAACATCTATACTGCGAAATAATTTTTTTTTTTTTCTAATTGACATCTAAACATGGGTGTTCACTAAGAATAGGCGATATTGCTATTTTAACTCAAGGAGGACGCCTTCTCCAGCTGGTTAACACGTATAAGTATATTATAGATTTGATATGTAGAGATATATCAGAAATAGGTAAAACACTAATCGCACTCATCGTGACAAATTGACGAAAACTCTTGAAGTCGTTACGATATTATCGATTCAGTAAAACTACTAGAAATGTTTGACGAATACATGGAAATATGGAAATTAACAAAGCGTTGAGAGCGAGCGTAGTGAGTGTAGTTAATATTCAATGCCTCTAATGCCGTCTATCTTTCTTGTTATTGAGCCCTGGAGTGCTTCTACTTTTATAATTAGTTGCTACTTGGG
>NC_069001.1:27716256-27726295 GCF_001194135.2 Octopus bimaculoides | reverse complement strand
AGAGAAAGATGTGTGCTTACGTGTATCAAGAAGAAAATGCAAAAGAACATCGTATATCGCCAGAAACTTTTATGAGATTTTATTCAAAAAATCCAATTTAAATAGATATATCGTTTGTGGGTGTATAACCTACAACTTTTATATGCATTCAACCATGCAACTAAATTTATTAGGAATATTTAGAAAAAAAAATATTCAAGTATAATTAAATTAGGATATTAAATGCGATATGGTCTTTTGCTACTTAAAAAAAGGTAAATATTAAAATATTAGATATACACGCTTCACACAGAACTACACAGTTCATAAATATCTATAAGTTACACTCCTGAGTACGTTTTCTTTGGTCATTAATAATTATGTTGTATATTGTACACATAAACACTTATTTATGCATATATGCCTATATTTATATATACATATATGGTGTGTGTGTGTGTGTGTGTGTGTGTGCGTCTATACACACACACATGTAATATCCATTTAAATAAACTCTGCATGACTAAGCCATGTTACTTGCATGTGTTCACTCATTCGTATACATACATACATACATACATATATATATATTTATATATATACATATATATACGTATACAAGTATATATATATGTATGTGTGTATATATATATATATATATATATATATGTATGTATGTATATATGTATGTATGTATATATATTTGTATGTATGTATATATATATCTTAGAAATGTATAAACTTAGAGAGAACTTGCACTGATGGAGAGAGCGTGAAAATGCAAGTATATTAAAGCTATAAATATCAGTTTTTCAACTCAATATTTACACGCCGTTATACACGAGCAAATGCTCAGACGCACGCACAGACACACTCACACATACACATATATGTACAAATACATATACCTGCGCTCTCTCCGACATACAAAGTTATCATGCTGATTCCTCATTATTGTTCTTGAAGCCTGAAAACATGAATTTGAGGAATCCTGTCTCAGATGAGCTTTGGAATATTCCAGTACCTCCTCAAACGCAACTGTTGTCATCAGACTTGTCACGTGGTTGTAATTTGCCCAAGATCCTTGGAAGTCGGATTGAACCTGTGTACGCATACTCGCGGAACGGAATTTCAAAGAACTTAACCATGCTTACATATAATGTATATATGTATTTATGTGTGTCTTTGAGAGACTGTATGGGCATGTGTATGTTTGTGTCTATGTATATGCCTGTATTCTTAAATATATGCATGCTCATACATATGTTTATATATATACACAGAGAATAGCGGTGCGATTTCTCTCTTATGAATTTGTGTCAGGGGCTGAAATTCATTACAAGCTTTCAGTACGACATAGGGAAAGTGTTCTACCGCGTAAAACCGTGTATGAAGGAATCGAAAATTTTAATAATAGCCGGACAAGTGTGAAGCACAAAGAGACAGCAGGACGCCCACGAACATCTGCTACTCTGGTGAAGATTCATCAAGCTCGGGAGATGAGTCTGGCGAACCGACGACAGATCATTGATGACTTTCGCTTCAATGAAGACTGTGTGAGATGGGTGCCTAGAGAGCATACAGAAGAACATTAGCGCAATCGTACGGAGGTCTGTCAACGTTTGCATGACAGATTCAGCAATGAAGTCAGGGTTTTTAAGGAGAGAAAAATTATGTAAGATAAGACCGGGGATTATCTCTTTGAGCGAGAATCCCAAAAGCAGAGCATGGAGTGGACACACAGAATCGCTCGCGGAAATGAAAAACCTTAACTTTCTGCAGAATAAAAGGGATGCCAGATGTCTTTTTGTAACGCAAACGGGCCTATAATAGAACATTACCTGGAAAAGGATCTAACGTCAACAGTATAGGCTACAGTGAAATATTGGACAAATAATTGAAACGTGCATATTGCACCAAACGGTGACGTCTGTACTCAAAGTAAATGCTTCTTTTACAAAACAATGCTCAAACACATACGGCCGACCATACATTTGAAACCATTAAAAACTGGTTTTCGACTTGCTGGAACAGACTACATGCAATCCAGTTCTCTCTCCTTCTGACTGTTCACCCCGCTCAGTTGTCTTTGTGGACGTCGTCTATTTATGCCGGCAAAAGACGAGCAGGAAGTGACGCATATATGGCTACGTGACCAGGCGATGCTTTCTTGTACGATGGAATTAGCAATGCTGTGGGCCGCTGGAGAAAGACCATCGAAAATCAAGGAGACTCTGTCGAAGAATGATGTAACTGTTCAACACAGGCTTTTGTCTTAATAAATTATAGAATTCCAACCTTAAATTTTTAACCTACCCTTGTATTTGTATGCACACACGCACATTTGTATACATACTAGCTTGCGAGTTGGTGTGTTGTGCGCATGTATGTATATATATTTATATATATAACCTTATGATAACACGAGTGCAAACACACAAAACTATATATATCCAGGCATACATAGCACTGTAAAGACTGTATTCAATGCAGATTAATAACAGTCTGTGGGAATGAATGTGCTACTATCATTACAGGTATTTTCATAATATAAATTTCATATACGCAATATAAAAGGCAGATTCTTATCGATTGGTGCATTTTCGACGGAAAGTTTACATTGTGTAAACGGTGAAAGTCTGATGTAGCACTTAGAAAAACCCCAAGTTTAATTAAATTAGTATATGAAAGTTCATACGTTCGTTATCTATTTGAATACGATAAATATTAGTTTTAAATTGCACACACATACATACACAACCACGCACATATGTATGCCTGCGTGCGCACATGTGTATATGCGTGTATGTATGAGTATATATTTACACATATATATATATATTGGTATATAAAGGTATGATCCAAGATATATCTATATTACACATACATACATTTATATGCACATATATATATATACTATGCATACATTTATATGTACATATATATATACTATGCCTACATTTATATGTATATACCAAATATAGCAACGTGCGTGTCCTGTAGAGCCTTCGTGTATATATATATATATATATATATATATATATATATATATATATATATATATATATATATATACTTATATATATGAGTACATATCTTATATGGTATGGATATACTTTATACACACACACACACATATATATATATATATACATACATATACATGTGTGTGAGTGTGTGCTTGTGTGTGTGTGTGTGTGCGTATTTGTGTGTATCCTTTAATCATGTTCATGGGAATCGTTATGAATATGTATATAAATGCTCCTATATAACGCCAGCTATATATACCCTAATGATGCCAACTGGCCATACAAGTTTCTTTGGGGGGGGGGGGTTGCACCGAGCTGTGCCGATATATTGTAGGATAAATATAGTCATAAAAATAATAATCCTTGGATGAGATTTAAAATTTTTAACCTTATTATATCATGTAAGTATGTGTGCGACATGGTGATATTATATCAAGGTAAACAGCGCACCACCTTGCAGGTGGGGCCCAGCTAGAATTTTTGTTCAGTTATAGTAGCCCATTCCGCTCAAAAGATCCCTGAATAAGGGTCGTTTAAGTATGTTGAACGAAACACCCATGTTTTCACAGGTGAATTATTCAAACCCCAAATATTCCTCTCAACACATGGCTATGATACCCAACCCCATTACCCTGCTCGTGATCAGACATACTCAACTGGTTACGGTCAAGCAACTAACAAGCAAATCTGTGGTATTAAGCAGAAATTTTGCTGTCGTCCATCTTTTATACCAAGATAAAACAATTTAAGAATACATAACACTACTAATCAGTTAAGGCCAGAAGCCATGAGAGCCACTGCTTGATACTGCATCAAGGCAATTATTATTATTGTTATTATTATTATTGGCTGAGAGAGGAGTGCATGCCAACAAAGTGATACTGGGGTAAAACATACCATGTCCAGTATACCCATCTGCTGTAGGCCATCTTTTACACCAAGACAAATCGTGTACATTGATGACACTTCCAATCAGTTAAGATTAGAAGCCATGAGAGCTAGTGCCTGGTACTGCACCAGGGCATTTATTATTATTATTATTATTACATTTTACTTCCACTCCTTAAGCTCTCAAACTTCTCCCCATCTTCCACTTTTTTCCACCAATTTTCATTTATTATTCCTCCCACCATAAACTACGCCGCTACGTTTCACAGTCACCTGCTTTGCACACAATTACACACTTTCTTTCTTAGCGGAACATACATTTCTCCATTAATTCCTTTTAACTATTAACCTTTACTACCCTCTCTTACCCAAAGGTCGCCCTCCTTTCGTAGAACCGATTTACTCACCATATTTACAACAGAATACAGTTCATATTTTGTAGTATTCATACTAACTCTACATCTACTGATACTTGAAAGAACATCCCTATACTAATATTTATTTACTGATTTCTTACTTGATATACTTACATAACCTTGCGACTATTATTTTAATATTACGTCCTCAACTACAATAGATATTACTGCCATTATTATCTCCACCTGCATTGGATCCCCCCCCTCCAGTACAGTTTCCTATTTAGAGCACATACACAGATCAAGCACGTACGTATTTATGTATCTTCTCTGAGATACGTGTCGGAACATCGTGACATCTGTCCTTGTTTACACAGACAATAAACAGCGAGTATATATTTGCATACGTGCGTGTGTATGTTTGTGAAACTTGTGTAACATAGATACATCACCTGTTATGTTTTTGATAATATTAATTGTGGTCTTCTACATGATGTTAAATCTATTTATGACAACCTAATTAAATCTAATATACGAACCCCTTTACTGTAATTTTCAAGAGTAATTGTCTTATAATCACAAGATGTACTCTCTTAGTCTTCTATCCTACGAACTGCTAATCTACTGCTGAAGTCATATCACTAGCAGTTTCATCAGATGTTTATAAGTTTTAATGGTGAGAAAGACTATAAATATTTTATATTGATAAACAGTAATTTATTGATGTATAACATTAATGACCTCACACATTTTCATGTGATGCGTTTGCTGGACAGCTGATTAATTAAATGTTATGTATTCACATAGATCAGAGTTTCAATAAGAATTGGTGCAAAATGTATACTATATATATATATATATATATATATATATATAGCATTATATATATTATGTTCTTCGATGTGGTATTTGCAGACCAGATGAAATGTGCTTCGTGTAATAGTAAATAAATAGAAAATTAATTGGGAGTAATATTACAGCTCGTTTTCGGATAATCTTGCTAATATTCTGAAGAAATTAGCACTAAATCTTCGGCTTCTGAGAGATGTGCTATTGAGAATCATTCTGTATAGTTGTAGCTTACGAGTATATCATATGTACAATCTTCCTGTTACGTCTTCCCCCAACTTCCTTACTTAATCTATATGTTATAGTTATTTAGAATAGAACGTAAATTAGAATACTTGATATTTGGGGCAGTGCATACTTATACAAACATATATACGTATATGCATACAGGCATACACATAGACACACATAAACACACATATTTATTAAGCATGTACGAGAAGAAACCTAACCGGCAAAAAATTCGAATTCACTGTCAGCACACTTGTAAAAATCTTATGTTCATATTTTCTACTAATGAATATTGATTTCAAATTTTGGGACGAGGCCAACAGGTTGGAGAGATTACACCGACTAACAGTCCTTAACTGGTACGTATTTAATCGACCCAGAACGGGTGAAAAGTAAAGATCTCCACCACCACCTCGGCTGAATTTATACTCAGAACGTAAAGACAAGATATACTGCCAAGCATTTTGCCCGGTGTGTTAACGATTCGGCCAGCTCGCCGCCTAAATCAACGAATAAATATTGAGGAAATTCCTTTGTTTACAAGTAGATTGTTTTTCTATATAACTTATCATAAAACGACCATCAATATATGTGTGTGTGTGTGTATCTGTCTGTCTGTCTGTCTCTGACTGTGTGTGTCCGGGAGTGTGTTGCGCCCATAGACACAAATATATACACATCCCACACACAGTCACATGTATTTATTTTTTGACAAACAAATCGATCAGTAATTGCATGGTTATCTGTTCGTGTGTTGTGATGAAGTAATTACTAAAGAAGATGATATCATTTAGTACATTTTGAAGATATGTATTTCATCAAAGTATTAGATTCCGTATTAGTTGCTTCCAAACTATCCAAGCTATCAACCAGTTTCATTGTTATGTAATAGAAAGCTCCTCTCAAATGTATCATATTTTCTCAGAACAAATTAAATAGCAAGCCATACGAATATATCAATACAGCATGTACTATTATAACAGCATGCCTCATACGATATGTCTTGACTACAGTTGCAATAACAGTTGTGCAGGTGATGTTTCAGCTTCGCTATGGTCAAGATTCAGATTTGATACCACTATACTAACTTTGAAAATGGATTGATTTGCTCAATATATTGTGAATGGAATTTCGTAGACCGAACAGAATCCTTGTGGAAGCCTAAGTGATTCATCTGTCTATGTCATTGTCTGTCTGTCTTTCCTTCTCTCTCCCTGTCACCCTCTCCCTCTATCTGTCACTCTCCCGCTCCCTCTCTCTCCCTGTTACCCCCTCTTTCTCTCCCTCTCTCTGACCTATTGCATATCCTGGTCCTATCCCCACTCTCTGTATAACTGTAGAGAGAAAGGTTCCTACTGAATATACGATGATTTTTCAACCCCAACTCTGTAAAATATAGCAGCGTACGTACACTTTGATATAGATATATACACACACACACACACACACACATATATATATATATATACACACGCATACAGACATTCATATATGTGTGTGTGTATGTATATATGTGCGTGTGTGTATTATGTGTGTGTGTGTGTGTGTGTGTGTGAATATGTGTGTAAGGAAAATGAAGGCATGTATACAAGATAAGTTGTCGCTTTACAGACAATATTTTCGTTTCAAGAGAAAGATACAAAACACCTGGCAGAGATTGCTGCAACGGCAATTTAAAGAGCGCATAACCTCAATAAATATCAACCAAATCCAAAATAGATTGACATTTCTTTAATATGCTTCGTCAGTAGAGCAATTTCCTATCTAGACATGTCTTGGAGATATGCAAAGACTAGAGAATATTTATGGCTTAGTGTAATTTGCATAATTAAGACAAATCTGAATTGAGACAAATAAGTCAGAGTGGACAATTGCATGTTTATATCGGCGTAAAAATCGATGCTGCTTCTACTTCTGTTTTTTTTTTCTTTCTTTCCGTTTCCTGAAACATAAATGTTCAGCATATAGAAAGTGATTGATTAAAACTGAGACAAAACGAAGAGCAGGTACCGAGTTAGTTGTGTCTTAATCATCAGTGGCCTTGTCTTCAATGGTTAGAGGCAATTCAATTGATTAGTTCGAGGAAACCTGGTCACTGTCTTCTGGCTCACACTAATGAAAACGAGAAGAATAAAGGAATTTTTGAATTCGTTGTATTTCTGTTATATTGGAACATTATCAGACGTAAGCACGGCTTTGTGATTGATATGCCTTCATTGCAACCAGATGGACTCTGGTTCAGTCACAGAAAGTGAAATCTCTTATCTGTGTCTCCTCCAGACGACCGGCGCTTTGTCTTACCATTTGATACATGGCTGTGGAATTGAGAAGCTCACGTTGGAACCAGAAGGATTGTGATTCAGTCACACAGCGTGAGATCATACATTGTCATAGAATTTGGTAATGAGAGACTGCAGAATCTACTCACACATAAGAGAAAGTGAGAGGGAGTATATTTGTGTTTTCTTGTTTGCCTATGTCTCCTCTACCGCTTTCCAACCGACTTTGGTTCGTTCATGCCTCTGCAACTCGGCGGTTTCGGGGAGCAAAATGAATCTGATAATGAGAGATATTGATAAACAAATAAGGCCTGGGGTCAATTTGTTCTTACTAAAACCCGTTAAAGAGGTAAAGAAGCATGGCTGCAGACCAATGACTGAAACAAGTAAAAGATGCAAGATACAAATAAGTAATTGGGAGGAACTAGGTAATATAATTCATTGACCGCGCTCTCTGTTCGAAGGGTACTTATTTTGGTACAACTAAGATGCATTTAATATCAGAACGCAGGGTAACATTACTAAACCCATCATGTATTGGATTCGGTATGGTATTCATTGCTGTAGCTATCACAATGATTATTTATTGCATTTTATGCATTCGAATTTCGTTCTAATTACTGCTTAGGCGAAGATATGTCAGTCTGAGGAGATTTATAACCATAGCTTTTCATGCCTTGAACAAACCATCTTCATTTCGAAACTGTATCTATTAAATGCGCTATTTTCTAAAGAATTATGACGTGATTTCATAAGGAATAAACTGCCGTATGAAGCAGGCTCAACGTTGACTCATGTAGTAATGGCACACACGAACGAAAACCCACTACTCCGACCACCCCTTCTCTTCTATTTTTCCTATCCCTGATCATCTCTAATTTAGCAAACCTAGGAAAAAATGCATATCAGCGTTTACCATTGGCTGTCGCTTTATTATTCAGTGATAAATTTTCCAGAGACCATTATTCATCGGGTCTTTTTTCCTTATCTTAAACGCGGCAGGTTTAGAGATGAGTCAAATTTGGCTATTATTTCTAGCTAGTTCAATGATCATATATAGTCCTTTCATCTGTTTCATGCTGCATTAAATCTGCTGCCACTATATTTCTTGTCATAGTCAAAACATTTACCTCAGTGTCGTCAACATTCTAACAACAAAACGATTTAACAAAGTAATATAGACACCAAAAGCTGCAGCTACACCGTATCTGCAGATCCTTTTAACAGTCTTATGACAGTAAATGAAAAAGAAAAAGGCCACTATGTATAAAGTACTTTCCCCTAAACAGCATTGGGAATGCAAATACGCTATGTTATCAGTAAGGGAATGGAGTAAGTAAAGAAATCATTTTATTTTCTCACACCTTTTTTAATAAAAACAACAGCAGCGGCGGCAACAAAATCAACACTAATTATTGATTATTTTATTAGCCACAAGGGCTCACATAAAACAACATTAAAGGACATGCAACAACATAAAAGAGAACACAAGACGAGACAAAGCATGTTCAGAGTTTAAACAATAAATAAGAATTTACATTAAATAATGTAAAAACTCTCAAAAGCGGAGGCGCTTGAAGATTTATTTCTCTTTGAAAAAGCCACAAAAGCCACGGGGCCTGAACAACAGGGCAAAAATCCTTCTCCTTTAATTTTCACATGTGTATGCTCAGAACTGGTCCTCTCACACTGACCATTCTTCCAACATTCATCCACCTTTCAACAGACTTGCTGGAAGGTTACACTTCCCTCTTCGCCTTCACTTTCTTCTTCAAATGAAACTTGAATTTGATGAAGGGCTTCACCAAAGAGGAAAGTGTCTCACTTTAACCCTTTCAACCGAGTCCAGCATACTACTCCTTTTTCTACAGCCACTAGTCAAATAAAAGCTGTCTGCTCCTCCCGGCCAGAGGAGTGCGGTGGGGGCAATCTTCACTATGGCTTCAGCTGAGCCAGATTCGTCTTACACGTGACAGCATGTGTTCGACATAAACCCACAGGGGAGCAATGATCGGGCACTGTTCGAGAGTTTCTTCGAGAACATCGTCTCACTTCACTTATTCCAAAAACACATACTTAAATTTTATGTATCTTTCATGAAAAGTGGATGTATTTGAACTTACAAAGGGGCTCTGTCCTGTGCTATAAACCCAATTAGGGAGGTTAAACTATATTGCAAGAGGGTGAAATTTCGGAAATCGTTTTTATTTAGTACCTGGTAATTAAGTTGTTATTTTCATTGAAATCGAACGTATTTGAAATTTAACAGGGATGTTACATCGTCTTTCCCGTAAAACTTTACATGAGAACACATACTTTGTTTTTATGTATCTTCTATTTCCTCTCTTCCTATAGATGTACAGACACACAGACATACAGATGTTGAGCTTTATTATAAAGATATATCCAAATTTTATAGCCCATGCTT
>NC_069001.1:27711805-27713746 GCF_001194135.2 Octopus bimaculoides | reverse complement strand
GAAGAAGAAGAAGAAGAAGAAGAAGAAGAAGAAGAAGAAGAAGAAGTAGAAGAAGAAGGAGAAGAAGAAGAAGAAGAAGGAGAAGGAGAAGAAGAAGGAGAAGGAGAAGAAGAAGGAGAAGAAGAAGAAGAAGAAGAAGGAAAAGAAGAAAAAGAAGGAGAAGAAGAAGAAGAAAAAGAAGAAGAAGAAGAAGAAGGAGAAGAAGAAGAAGAAGGTCGACTGAAACCGAATTACTCTACTACTAAACCCGTTCACATGCTACATCAAAGCTGGTCTTCCAGATGTAGAGTGATTACGGATGATAGATAGACATTCGAAATCTCTACCTATCTTTCACTTACATTTCTCGATATAACTTGCTTCCTTACTCAAGACATCATACTAATTTCTATCCATTTAGAAAGATTCATTTAGTCTGGCCACTACTATTGTATCTCTCTACAGAAGTGCTCCAGCTAAAATTAATTCAGATATGTGACCGAAAGAGAATTCCCTTTGGATAGCGTAAAGTCTTCCCCCTCCACTCTCAATTTCCATTTCAAATGAAACTGGAGAAAGTCAATGAGAGCTCTACCAAAGAGGAATGTTTGTGTCCTCGTGCCTTTCAGCTTTGTCCTCCAAACGACCTCTTTTGTCACAGCCACCAGGCAAAGGAAAATTGCTTTGCCTGACCGACTGAAGGAGGGCGGCGGTGCAATCATCACTACAGACTCGGCCGACAGACGGCTCCGTCCCACACGTGACAGCAGCTGTTCAACATAGATCCTCAAGTCAGAAATGCCTGGACGCTGGACGACGGCGTGCATAACAGTTTCGTCATTCTGCGTGCATCTCCGTCAAGTCCGTCTGACAGCACATCTGTGCCTATAGATTTTGTTTCGAACCAGTAGCGCATCCCAGTAGCGCATCCCAGTAGCACGGCCAAGCGAAGGACATCTAGAAATTATCCATGATATTTCCCGACTGGAAAGTCCTCCGGAACAGACTAACCAGTTCGTTCTCTCCCCGAGAACGTAGTCGCATTTCCCCGCCACTAGTCCTCTATAAATTTCTAAAGCGGAGCATCCATCGATCCCATTGCGCGACTGGTATAGGGTTCTGAACGTCTGACGACATTCTAGGTGCCAGGCGCCCAGTCTCAGTCTTTTCTTCGCTCTGGACTGCAGCTCCGTCAAGGAGACGAGCTGCGGAAAGACGAGCCACAAAAATTTTCCCTTTCCAATCTTTGGCCCCGAAATGTGTGTGTGTGTGTGTGTGTGTGTGTGTGTGTGTGTGTGTGTGTGTGTGAGTGAGTGAGTGAGAGAGAGAGAGAGAGAGAGCGAGCGAGAGAGAGTGAGTGAGAGAGATATAGTGAGTGAGAGTGAGTGAGAGAGAAAAAGAGAGTGAGCGAATGAGAAAAGGAGATATTGAGTGAGTGGGTGACGAAGTTTACCTAAACATTAAACGCGTAACAATCTATCATAATTATATATATCATTATACATCATCATCACCATCATCTTTTAATGTGTGCTTTCCACTCTGACATGGGTTGGACGGTTTGACTGCGGACAGGCGAGCCAGGAAAATCTATTCGGGATTATTATATATGTTATATTCAGTGATAGTAAAAGGTAGGAAAAATATATTTTGTGAATATTATACCCTTACATCGTTTCAGTAATACATAAAATAACTCTAAGGTGTTTTTTTAAAGATGGATTTATCGTTTATCTCTCTAAACTTCGTTGCCACTAACTTCTATAACTTCTGCATTTTCACTTATTCAATTCAAACATCTTTGAATTTTCAATGTAAGGTAATCCACACACTTTGGGAAACGTATTTGTGCAAAGTGGTGGGGAAATTTCCGAGGGTTCCACCCAACCCCGTTTTCCGGACCCCAAATGGGTTTTGTAGCATATTAGCAGGTCACCGGAATTCAGCCAACGAAAAAGCCCC
>NC_069001.1:27707415-27711710 GCF_001194135.2 Octopus bimaculoides | reverse complement strand
CATGCAAAAATCCGAGGTTTTTTTTACTTTCTTAGTGAAAATCATGCAGATGAAATGATCAAGAGGGTCGGGTGAAATTTCCGATGTTTGCACCTCACCCCACCCCGTTTTCTGGACCACAAAAAGATTTTGTAACATTAGGTTACTGGAATTCATTCAACGTAAAGAACTCCAATGATTCCAGGATATGGGGGGTGGGTCTGGTTTCACCCCTTTCCAAACAAAAATACGGAGTTTGCAGCATATTGGGAGGTCAGGGTACTTGATTCCACGCAAAAAATCCGGGTTTTATTTTTGTTTTTCTTAATGAAAATCGTGCAGGTGAAAGAATCAAATAATACCAGTATGTTTACGCTGTACAAACAGCTAATAAATGGAGGTGCAAACGAAATGATAGAATTTGAGAAACACGTGGAAATAGAGTTTCGATAACAAGCGTATCAACGAATGCGAAAGAATGATAGCTAAGGAGGATTAATTGCATTCAAACCCTTAATCGACTTGGCCTCTAGGCGTTTACATTCGTCCACAACGAAATTCTAGAAGATACCACTGAAGTGTAATATAACAAAATATAAAATAATTGAAATCAACCAACGACTGAAATAAGAAATCTTCGGTGAAAATGAATATATTAGCATTCAGCGAGCTACTGCCTGAGAAAATAATATATAAACAAAACATTTCGTCTACAACCACAAGCACATTTAACAAGGCTTCAGTGAAAATGAAATAGAAACTACTGCAGCATCACTAGATAAAAATTAAAGAAGCATATGTGAAAATTGTGATACCTCTACAAATGGAAATGCTGAAAGGGTGGTATGCCATATAACCAAAAGAAATAAACCAGTCGCCATAGAAATAAAGCAGAATAAGGCGCGAGAGTTCAAACAGTTGATGAATATATACGTAGAATTTTAGGGAACAACCTTTTATGTATAATAGGATATTGAAATATTCACTGCAAATGGACCCTGATGCAAAGCGTAAAATCTATTAATGTTGTGCCTTCTGAGAACATAGAATTCGTAAATGAAACAAGGCAGAAATCTATTTAAAAACAACGTGGAAAAGAATAAAGTTTCCGAGGGTAGTATGCTGCAAACTCTCATATAGCAGGAATTTGCAGGAATCATCTGGATTAAATAGGAAGCAATTCTCCAAAATGTAAGGGAAACAATAATTTAGACATCCACTTGAAGGGAAATATATTCAAGAGATTATTGCTCTGAAACAGTTTTTCGGTCCCACGCTGACAAATTCAACAAGATTTGACTGATACAAATACTCTCTTAACACAATCCGTTGTTATGTTCACTGAGACGACCTCATGTTGTACACTGAAGATGACACAAAACAAACATTTCTTTTCATGTTATATAAACGTACTAGATAAATTCGTATCTCCAAAGGATTAGGATAAAGAAACTTGAAAGTACATTTATAATTGTAATATTCTCATTTCGACACTAAAAGAAAGAATACATATAGAATACAATAAAAAAAATGTCGATCATCTATTTATAATGGAAACTGAAAGCGATGGGTATTATGACTCTTCGAAACAATAATAAAGCATCCGCTGTTACGATCACAAAATTATCCAGTAATGAACAATGAAATAAATACAAACAAGAGCAAAACACATGTCTAAAATCTCATCTAAAACGTAATGAAACTAGAGATGAGTGTTTGAAAATTTAACAAGAAAATATCATACAAGATGAGTAACTGAATGATGATGATTATGGTAATAATAATAATAATAATAATAATAATAATAATAATAATAATAATAATAACAACAGCAACTGGAGCGGATTATGGGGAAAGAATGTTGTGCATAAAAGGGATGCAATGTGGATAGGAACAATCAAGACGGAATTACAAGGTGGAAAGAAACAAAGGAACACTGTCATAAGCACGGGTGATATGAAAGAACAAGTGGGTAAAGTGCCTAACTGGAAAGCCCCCGGACCAGATGGGATTCGTGGCTTTTGGCTGAAGAGAGGAAACACTGTGCATGAAAGACTACCAGCCAAATTGAATGAGTGTGTCCTGAAAGGTACAGTCCCCGTGTGGATGGTGACTGGGAGGACAACACTTGTAATGAAAGAGAGAAGAAAGGGGAATATTGTAGGCAACTCCCGTATGCGTAAACATAATTTGGAAGATACTCACTGGCTACCAAGGGAACAGAAAGGATGTAGGAAGAATTCTCGATATCGAATTGTATGAACTTAGCTCTGAAATTGCTTCCTTTAGTCTAGATTGTGTTACGCCATAAAGAGAGATGAGATGCCCTCCATATGTCTTTACTAACCCTTCTTAGCATGTGTCCCCTCACCATCCAATTTTGACTTGGCAGGTTTAATCAGGCGGCATTTGGGGTTGGAAGCGACGTTCGGTTTCTGATCGTTGATAGATGTAAACGCATTACGTTTAGCTGGTATTTCTACCCAGACGGCAATATCTAGGTCAGTGGCTATTTGTTTTGCCTCGTTATTGATGTTATCATAGGTATGTGCTGCGACCCATCTATATTATTTTGCGATGCTGACACACACCTCATTAAGAATATTCTTAAAGAGGTGTATATCAGATCTAATTTTACGTCGAAAGGTAGATGAGGAGTTACGGAACCTAAAGTTTTGTATAATGCCAAGTAGGTCTGCTTCGAAGGCTTCACGTTGTTTGACTTTGGGTGGCAATCTTCTAGACCTGATTTTCAGGTAGTCTTTGTCCGAGGGTGGTGCAGCTTGGTCGAAGCAAATGCTTTCCACTTCATGCGTCTTATAATATCAATAATTTTGCGAAGTAGCATTCTTTTGTACAGTTCATTTGATGGTGTAAGAATATTTTTAAAGGAATATTCAATGTTGTGTAAATCTATGACTGCCGAGAATATTACGGATATTTCTTGATTATGCAGAAATTCACTGTCGGTGGTAGAGTTGTGAGAAACGGACCTGGAAGTCTGTCTATTATCATACAATTTATGACCGAGGAGCGATATATGTGTGTGTGTGTTTGTTTAATAACAATATTAATGATAATAATAACAATAATAATAATGATAATGATAATAGTAATAATAATAATAATAATGATAATAGTAATAATAATAATAATAATAATAGTAATAATAATAATAATAATAATAGTAATAATAATAATAATAATAATAATAGCAATAGTAATAATAATATTCAGACAAATACGTAACAAAAACACCAGGACTTACAAATATATATAACATACAGAAAATTGCACTACTGGGTACTGCACACATTCTACGCAAAACACTTTCAATACAGTAAACATAAGAGCACCACAGCAAACCACAGCACATACCCAAGGCGCACAGAGCTGCGCTCGGTAGTGAAGTGAAAGCACGTTATAAAAATAAAACTACTGAATAATAATAATAATAATAATAATAATAATAATAAAGGCAGTGTTGCTGAGTAATATCAGTTGGAAATGGTAAAAGAAACGAAACTTCCGTAGCGCAGCTTGCAATGGCTTATTCCTATTTATATTGCTGTTAAGAGTTGTATTTTCGAGACAATCAAACTGGATTTAAAGGTGAGCAATATTTCCCTCCCTTTTCTTTTTTTTTTTTTTTTCATAAACACAAAACCCCTTTGTTGTTTAAAATTGTAGAGTCGAAGTCAATACCTTTTGGAGCCAAATAAATTCGTACCACGTTGATGGGAGATAGTTGAGAAACGAGATGCATAAAAGTTGTTATTACAACAAAGTTTAAATGTTAAAACTTTAACAATTATTTACATGCGCAATTTGAATTAGAATGCCAAAGGAAAATAAATCAAAAAAAAAAAATATCATCCGTAATGACATTAGAATAACATAAATCAAAACTAAAATAAATTGAAAGGAAATTACTGTATTTTAATGGTGTTATCTACGAACAACTACATACATTCCCGCACACTCATGAACGCACACATTCACAGTATAAGTATTTTTTATTCTCTTTACTTTGAGAGATTTTAACCTTAGAGCAATCTGCCATTATATTGTGACATTTCCGAACGGTGATAGTGTGTTTTAGTGTATACAGATACATGCATGCATATATATACATACACACTATCTATCTATCTATATATATATATATATACATGCACGCATATACGGCACACACTATCTCTCTTTCTCACTGTATAAATATATGTATATACATATATATATATACATACATGTATGTATATCTTTTCTTTATATCTATATCTGTTTATCTCTAACCCCTCTTCATATATATATGT
>NC_069001.1:27704490-27706852 GCF_001194135.2 Octopus bimaculoides | reverse complement strand
ATATATATACTGATATGCTTAGTTGAGTACATATGTATGCACGTATATATGTATACACACACACACATATATATATATACTGATATGCTTAGTTGAGTACATATGTATGCACGTATATATGTATACACACACACACAGACACACACACACACACACACACACACACATATATATGTTATATATATGTTATATACAGAGAAAGGCAATGGAAAGCGATTCTTTTCTGAAAAGCATCTTTCCTTTCGCAAACAATATTTGAAGAAAATATTAAAAAATAAAAATTGCAAACGGATATTACACGAGGAAAACGTTGACGTTCTAAAAATTAAGTTCTTATGGGTTACATGTTTTATACGATTTTATTGTGGTTTTAGGTTATTTTCATTTGGTCCTTTTTTTATTCCTCTTTTCCTGAAGGAAATCCAATATTTTCTTTATATTCCTATAACCAAAGGTTAAAGCATTTACATAAAGGTTTTCTAAATCATTTTTTCTCTTATTTTAGAATTTATTTCCGCTGTTATTTTTTTTTACCTCATTCTTTATAAAACTTCCATCTCAGCTTAATCGTAAACGCATGTTAGAGAAACATGAAAACCGTTTCCAATAATGTTGCATTTGTTTTCGGTGTTGTTATTACGTAATTTATTACACATAACACTAAAAATACTTAAATATTTAGCAGAAAAATGTAATATTATAGTTTTAACACTTTTCAAATTTTCATCATTTCCTTCGTCATTTCTCATTCTTTCTTTATACCAATTCTTGTTCACATTTCTTCGTATCTTTCTTATCCTTGCTCCTCCTCTACCTCACGCACTTCCTCTTCCTCCTCCTCATTCTATTCACCTCTTCTTTTTCTTCTCCTTTTTCTTCTACTTCTGTCTGTCCTTTTCATCATCATCTTCTTCTTCCCCTATTCCTCCTCTTCACCTCTTCTGTTATTTCTTTTTCTTCTACTTTTCCTTTCTGTCCTTTTCATCATCATGATCATCATCATCTTCACCTTTCTCTTCCTCCTCCTCCTCCTCCACCACCTTTCTCTTCATCCTTTCTGCTTCCGTTGCTGCTGCTACTGCGACTACTACCACCAAAGCCATCACCACCATCACCCTTACTACTACAACTGCAACAACAACAACTGCTACTACTACTAGTACTACTACTACTACTATTACTACCACTACTACTAATCACTCCGCCTGCTTTGTCTTAATTCCTTTGCTTTTATTTTCATCTTATTCTCCGTTCATCGTTTAGCATTCTTACTACTACTACTACTAATACTACTACTACTAATACTAATACTGCTGCTGCTGCTGTTACTACTACTACCACCATCACCATGTCCACTACCACCACAACAACTACTGCGGCTACTCTTAATTTTTATTTATCGCCGAACGAATATGATATCTCTTTCCATAATAATAGAAAAGAGAGGAGGAATAAAATAAAATAAAGATGATCCACCAGCAATAGTTTATAAAGTAGGTAAAGAAGAAATATATTACGGCATGAATTTAATTGACAACAGTCTTCAATACATTTATGTACCTCCAGAAAACAACTTATTTACACTTATTAATATTCTTCGCCATCATCACCACTGACAACAACGTTATCATTGTTATAATATGCACAGACATGTGTGTGTGTGTGTGTTTGTGTGTTTTTGTTACTTTTCTATTAAGTTCTTAACTATTACAAGTGTTGAAATAACTTCCGCGAGTTTCTCTTACAGTTTTTTTCTTGTTAATAGTATTATATTATCGTAATCATTTCCCTCATAACTATTAATTTTTTTATTATTAATATTATTATTATTATTATTACTGTTGTAATTATTGTTGCTTTTTGTTATTAAAATTTTTTAAAGTATATTGGTATTAATAAGACTTTTGCTATTATTACGACAGTTTATTCAAAGCTAACTGGTTCGCTTCAATGTGTCTATATATATATATATATATATAAAATATAGGGTACAAATTAGATATTAATTAATATCGATTTATTACCAGGAAGATAGCATATTTAAAGAATCCGAGAGATTCAGAAAAAATATCTGAAATCTAAGTGGATTAAGGTATATTTTTATATATAGAAAGATGACCAGTAGGGTGGACATTTAATATGCTAGAAATAGCTCACATATTGTGTCTCCTAAGACCTAGTAGTCCTCAAAAAAAATTAGCGAAATACCAAACCGTAAGCGGGCAAGACATTGAAAATTACTTTTAACTTTTTAATTATATGTAATTTTCAATGTCTTGCCCGCTTACAGTTTGGTATTGTGCTAATTTTTTTTGAGAACTACTAGGTCTTAGTAGACACAACATGTGAGCTATTTCTAGCA
>NC_069001.1:27696177-27704000 GCF_001194135.2 Octopus bimaculoides | reverse complement strand
ATATGAGAGTGTGTGTGTGTGTGTGTGTGTATTATGCAAGTAAGCAGATTTTCCTGTCTTATCTGGTTGTTTTAGTAATTTGTAACATTTAATAGCTGCAAAGTTAATTCAAATACAAATGTTATTCACCATGGACAGTAGGGATAATACAGTGCATAAGAAACAAAGCAAACAAATAAATAGTTTGTTTATCTTAGCACAGCCTTCTACAAGTAGAATGATTTCTACAGACAAGCAGAGTGATGTCTGTATGGAAATAATTGAACGGAAAACAGAAGCGCAATCAGGTACGATTTGCGAAATTTCTTATGCAGCTCTATTAAAATGCCGGAGATGTAGTTGCCAGGCAACTTATCTGAACTGATTCTGTGTTGTGAGACAAGACGTTTACAGAAGACGCATTTGAGACATTTAAAATCTCACAAACACTAATTTCGTTAAACATTTATTATTTTGTATCAAAATTCATGTCGTACCAGATGATGTTTATGAGTGATTATGCATTGTTTATCTCGAATGCTTACTGAAATGTAATATAGTATTAACCAAATACTTAAATTAATGCTTTGGACTTAAGGTGTAAAATGATTATTTCTGTTTATTTACGATTTAAAAGAAATCGACAGTCAGTCATCAAATTTTAAAGAGAATGAAATTTTCGTTGAGAGCGATATATCACCAACCACTTATAATAGCAAGAATTGAAAATAAAGTGCATGACATAAAATTGTCATGCTGTTTTTATAGTGATATCTAGTTTGAGTTCCACCATTAAAACGATTAAATTCATTCCTGTCGAAATTTGAAAAAAACTAAAAAATTGCTATAATGTGAGCGACATACAACTTTTTATTGTAAGAACAAAACATCTGACAGGATATCGAGAATTTGAAGGGTCATTTGCTGTAATGGTAGCACATCTCTCATGTACACAGACTACGTGGGTTCGATTACCAAGTTTCGTCTAGTATACTACATGCTGCAATTAATAGCTTTATTTATTCCGATATCCATCGTGCAAATAAATTATTTCATACATTTGGAAGATTCTATCCAGAGAACTTAAATACCTATTTTAATGTAAAGTATACTTTGAAATTTCAACAAAAACCTTCTTAGTTTGTGTATCTTGGTGAGATGCGCACTCCTACAGCATGGCTATTCCCCCAACACACACTGCCAATATGACGAAGCGTAAACTTGAGGAAATTATGCGGTTGGAAGGGCTGCTTCCCTCTGTTTTACAGCTCGGAACTTGCACTATCAGATTATCATATTTCCCAAGCCAATAATCTTACAGTCCAAGAGACGGTAAAAGCAAAGGAATATACATGTATGTTAATAGATATACATACATACATATAAATACACACACACACACACATATATATATACACACACACACATTTCAACGTATCCATTATAATTTCGACATACTTGGTGTGTGTGTGTGTGTGTGTGTGTGTGTGTGTGTGTGTGTGTGTGTGTGTGTGTGTGTGTGTGTGTGTGTGTGTGTGTGTGTGTGTGTGTGTGTGTGTGTGTGTGTGTGTGTGTGTGTGTGTGTGTGTGTGTGTGTGTGTGTGTGTGTGTGTGTGTGTGTATACTAAATGTCACTAGGTACATAGGAAACACATACATTGCTAGAAATAAGAGCCAAAATTCTCTCAAGCTGTAGTTAATGCACATTAATAAAATATATACACTACCCGGGACTTGAATCGTCCGAAAAGTGCCCATCTAGAGTTCTTAATATTGGCGTCTAATTCTGCATTTTTCTTTTCCTAAGCCCGCTCGATTTCGTCTTTTTCCGTATTAACTTCCCTATTAGTATATATATATATGTTTGCGTCATCCAAATTAATGGATGATTTAGCGATTCGCTGATGTGTGCACATTAGATTAATATAAACAGCAGGTTACAATGTTTCACCAAAAAGAATTATAATTGTCGCTAAATGTGACTAGTGTGTTAAGAAACACCTTGATTGCTTGCAATAAGAGCTAAAATGCTCTAATGCTGTAGTTAACTCACGCTGTTAGTGTATGTTTGATGTCCTTAAGAATGTTACATAATCGATGCCGGAAGTTCAGCAGATTGCTACGTTTATTAACATAGTTATTGCATTGTGTAAAAGTAATCATTTCAAAAATGTAGGCGGCCCGCTATAGGAGCAGGCATGATTAACAATGTTATATTTGATATTGTGAGTTATGCTGTTTAACCAAACAGGTATAATTAACAATATCGTTCGACTGAAAGCTAGAGAAGTAGTTATGTAATATTGCTTTCAATTTAGTACTACTTCTGCAGCGGATACTGAAAATATTTCTACTCCATCATCACGTACTAAACTGCTCCTTCTTGCCGTTAGGCGTGATTATCGCGTTAATCCTAACAGACATTTTTCTAACAAGAGAATGCAGTGTCTAAACTCTGCCGACGGCTACGGGCATATCGAACGACATTTGCCTTCCTTTGATAACTCATACAGTCGTACTAGATTTCATAGCGTAATCTGGTCGCCACCACCACAACCATCACCACCATTCGCCCTTAATTTCTATAGATGATTACCCAAATAAAGTTTCGCTTTGTTATAAATAGACTTTCCTAAATCTAGTACATTCACAAAGATTATACCAGATATCCAACCTATCAAGCTGTACTATACAGCAATATGCAACACAGCCGATATTATACCTCATCTAAATAATAGAAAATTACTAAATCAAGAACTGTGTAGCAGCAGAACTATTAGCAGGATACTAACCCACGCTTAGTAACCTTGCGAATTTAACTAGTCGTAACGCTAGAATGGATATCAACCCGACTAATGCCGGATCAGAGGCACTGCCGACTCCATATAACCGTCCTTCTAATCCGTTAACCTCGAATTCAATAATGGATAATGGAAATGATGTCATTGGTACTGTCAACCACTATCACTTAATTCATACGGATGGTTCTCTCTCTACTACCTTCGCAGCACCACATGATACTTGGCCAGTTAGCCCCTTGAATTCTAATACAGCATCCAGGACTGGTAGTCTTTTTAATACTCCTACACCGTCCGAGACTAAACTATGTTGCTTCAAATATCCATCTTCCTGCACATTGGATAATGAATGTCTCGCCAAGAATATTGTGTACAAGCACACAATAAACTAACTCATTGTGGAATTTTAGCGCCAATTCGGGAAACAAATGTTGCCTACTTTTGATCTTTAAGCAAAACGATCCATTGAATGACATTTTGTGAGAAACGACATCAGCAAAAAATATTCTATCACCTTTCGTGTGTATACCTGAAGCGGAACGTGCAAGTAAAATTTTACTGTTGTTGCTTTTGTTGTCAGGTGTTTTATTTATTTATTTTTTTATTCGTTCATGTTCTGACATTTGTTTACGTCTTCATTATTTCAATATTTCTTTGTGTGCTGTCTTTGTTTAAATTTGTTCAATGTAATTATTCTTTTGGATGGATCAGAGGAGACAATACACAAATAACTACGTAGCATTAGTCGGCATTATTAAATGAGGATGTTTTGAAGAAATCAAAAACATACATAGTCAAATCCTAGTTGGCGTAGGTCTTCAAACAGATCTTTCGTAGCGGAGAATAAAATAGAGAATGATGTCGCTCTCTTAAGAGCAATAATTTTAATTCGCTAAACCAAAATAAGCATCACATAATAATAATAATGATGATGATGATGATGATAATAATAATAATAATTTCTGCCATAGGCATAACGCCTGAAAGTTGAGGGAGGTGTCTAGTCGATTAGGTCGACCCTTAGGCTCAAATGGTAATTATTTCATTAATCCTGGAATGATAAACTGTAAATTCGACCCTGGTGGGAACAGATGGGCAAAATGCGGCTACGCATTTTGTCCGGCATACTAATCATTCTGCCAGCTGGTATTTTAAGATGATGAGGAAAATTATAATCCTTTCTACTATAGGCAGTATAGAAATCTGGGGGAGAAGATAGTCGATTTCATTGACCCAATGTTTTCAATGGTACTTAATTTATCGAGCCCTTGAAAAGATGAAAAGTATAGTCGTCCTCGGCGGAATTTGAACTCAGAAGAAAATGCCTCGAAGTATTTAGCGCGGCGCGGTATCGATTCTACGAGCTCGCCGCCTTATGGCGATGATGATGAGGAGAATGACAATGAGGAAAAGGGGGAGGAGAAAACCTGAACGAATGATGATAATAATGATGATGATGATGATGATGATGATGATAACGAGGATGATAATGATATTGTTCATGACGACGGTGATGTTGGTGGTGATGATGCGTGGGTAATTTTTTTCATTTAACTCCAGTTACTAAATAAGAAGATTGCACAATATCAATTTATTCATAATTCTCAGTGTGAAAACAAAGACCATCCAAGTTACTCTTTCTTAAAAGAATATTTAAGAAATGCTTGGAGAATGTGTGTGCAGTTACGAATATCGGTTGAATATTCATTTATCACAAATATACAAGGTTAACAAGAACGTGCAATTGAAAACATACATACAATTATAGGGTTTAGGAGGATTGTCAGAATTACATAATGGTATCTTGGTCTCTACTAACAATATTTATGATTCCTATTATTAACTGTTTTTCTGAAACGTGATTATTTTTATTCTTATACGTAATTTGTTAATTATCCTAACAGAAATGGTCGTACTAATTATGATATTCTAGGTATAATCCTTAACTGCCATAATGCTTCAGTTCAACAACTATTTCAGTGCAATTGTTAAGCGTTTCAGCACGCTTTGCAAAATATTGTAGCCATTTAGTATTGTCATGTCGATAATTAATAAGCAATTGACATTGTTTTGTCGTAGAGAATGATGTCAGGTTAATTATTTTGTTTCCCCTGATTTGATTACATTCTAAGATTTCATATTCTTTAAGTTTTTCCATGTTATAGCATGTATTCCATTATGTAATTTCCGTTACAGCGCCAATGGAACTAAACACGTGTTTCTGCTGTAAACCCTGAGCATATTATAAACCTATCATTGGGTTCAGCCAGGGGCTGGGGCCACCACCATTAAATATTACACTTTAATGTTTCTACTGCTCTACCAATTTTAACAATGATGGATTTCAATCTGTTTAAATGCCACTTTCAACTTCGTAGTTTTCCGTTTCACAATACTGTGTATTTTTAAATTCCATTTCGGTTTTTTTTTTCCATGATCAAATGATACCGTCATGTTGTACAATATAAATCTCTTTCTTTAATCAAATTAGTTTCTCTGTACTTTAATATTTCAAATTTTTTTTCTACGATTGCATGTAGTTTATTTCCGTACTATACTGTTTCAGTGCATATAATTTTTTAAAAACTTTCTATCCTGTTGTGTGTGTATAAACAAGTGCCGTTGCAATTCAGTTACAATTTTCTAACTTTAGTGATATCCTTGTCTTTTTGGTGTAACTTCACAGTAGTTTTCTATTTTCATCTGCATCTGTACATACTGACAGTGGAATACACAGAATCTCTCTCATCAGTTTCTCAGTAGCAAGCGTGGAATTCTGCGAGTAGTTTTGGGGATTTTGTTTCTAAGAACATATTAATTCATCAAATTCCATTCTTATAATATTGAATACGTAATACATAACTTGGTTCCCTTATGAAGTTTAAGTTATCGTTTTTCTAACGCTAAGTTATTGCTTTACCGCCGAAACCAAGTGCATTGAAAACGATGGAGACCATATAGAAAAATGACGTACATGTTTATCTTCTGCTTTTGTTTAAATACATTGACAGAACAATGTGTATAAACAATAATACTTGGGTGGAATTTATAAACATTTAATGTATCGCTACGAGTGTTTCCACAAATCGTATATCTCTTAAGATCACAGTCCGTATTCCAGTGATGATTACTGTTTAGCACATAGTATCCGTGGAGATCGGAGATTGGGCTGACCCTCTTCAGGGATTCATTTCTTCAGGTGATATATACGACATTAATAGATGTACACCAGATGGATGTTTACTCCTTTTAACCAATATGAAGGCTGCGTGAGTTAAGTGGATATTTTAGGGTGTATTTGATGGGGAGAAAGATATGATGGAGAGAGAGGAGGAGTTGGTAGTTATATGGGGAGGGAGGTGATTTTGGACTTAATGTGTTATTCATTCAACAAATGTCAAGGACGGGTTGTACGCTCTTCTGTTTGATCTCATTAATGCATGGCTCGCTTCAATGAATTCTGAAGTAAACAGGTCATCCAACACTATCACTACAGCCATCAGCTTTTGGGATTTATTAACTGAATTGATAAATGATACTTTGCTGAGGTGAACTATTCAATGTCTTTGGTGGTACAGTGTATAAAATCCCAAATATTAGTTGGTTTGCTTATTTGTTTGCGTTCCTGCCTTGTTCTATAAAATGTTTATCGTTTCAAAATACTTATTTGAAATTTCAGGAATGGATTGACTGAAACAAGTAAAAGATAAAACATATTTATGGCCACAGCCTCAGGGCTGAAACATATATAAGGATATAGGAGTGTGTGTGTGTGCGTGTGTGTATGTATATATATATGTATGTATATATATATATATATATATATATATGTTCTCACACGGTATTTATGCTATGTTTGTATTGAAAAGCTCGATATGTTCTCCAAGTAATTTCTGTTTCTGCATTTGTATGCCTATCCTCTTTTATTCTCATTCAGTTGCAATAAACTAAGTACAACATGGATTCCAAATTTCCTTTACTCGCCAAAGTTTCCATATTTATTTTTAAAGTAGACCTACACCCTAAATTTAATCGGCGTCTTGTTATCATTTCCGTGAGAAAACTCGTCCAGTATATATCCCATGATGCATGCAACTGAAATGTTAAAGCATTAAAAGTTTCTAAATTGCAGTCACCTTGTCTTTGGATATAATTGATTCTTTGAACTATTTTTGTTCGCTTATATATTATGTGACGATGTGGGATAACAGCCGTGACATTTTTTTTTTTTATGTGAGTAGCGAGCTTTTGCCACTAGGCAGACTTCGACCTTTATAAGCACCAAAATTCTATATTGTAGTGTGAAAATGAATGACTAAACTATTCTGAAACATACAAAAAGAAAAAGATGTTCTCTCTTCGGAAGTCTCCCATGCCGTTTCAGTGAATGAACTATTCAAACAATGAAAATAATATTAAAAAGAAACAATTTCTGCATTTCCAGACCCACAGTCAGAAAATAATAAAATCCAGCTATCTATGGTATGCTTTAAGTAAAAACACAAATTCCCAAAATGACGAACATCGTAAAATATACATGTCTGATACAAAATATTAGTTTCTTTAAGTTATAAATACCAATATATTAATGAGGGATTTCTATGAAGAACGATAGGCTCATACTTTTGTATATCGTAATATAACCTATGTTTATTTCATTAGGTTAATCATTGAAGATGATAGTGTACATATTTCATAATATATATGTTAAGTGATTTTAAAGAGCTTTTAGGAAAGGACATATTGAAATATGGAGATATCGAGAATAGCTTTTGAAGATCTAAGATGTAACAAATTGTTAGAGTAATATATAATGAAATATAATTTAACAGATATATATATATATATATATATATATACATACATAAATACATATATATATATATACATACATAAATACATATATATATACATACATAAATAAATACATATATATATACATACATAAATACATATATATATATATACATACATAAATACATATATATATACATACATAAATACAATATACATGCATACATAAATACAATATACATGCATACATAA
>NC_069001.1:27688946-27695926 GCF_001194135.2 Octopus bimaculoides | reverse complement strand
TATACATATATATACATATATATATATACATATACATATATATACACATACATACATATATATACACATACATACATATATATACACATACATACATATACATATATATATACACATACATACATATACATATATATATACACATACATACATACACACATATATATATATATACACATACATACATATACATATATATATACATATATACACATACATACATATACATATATACACATACATACATATACATATATACACATACATACATATACATATATACACATACATACATATACATTATATATATATATATATATATCTGTGTATGTGTGTGTGAATGTGTACTCGAACATCTATTCATACACCGACATAAATGCTTGTATATATAATTAATTAAACCATATAATATATAGAATAAAATATACTGACATATGAATATTAATATTGATATTATGGTAATGGCTCTAAATACTGAAAGTCAGCTAATTAAATTATGCCATGAATATCGTATAAGCATCTTGGTATCAATATACGATGTAAATAGAGATATTATAGAACTTAACCGTGTGAACTATGAGTTGTTGAAATCTAGAAGTATCTTGAATGCTGTACAAAATCATCAGTGGGTAAAGCAGAATCTTGTATTTATACTTTGCACTAAATACAGGACAGTTTTATGAAGATTTCGTTGTATAAAACGCAAGCAAACAAATAAAATTACAAAATTCGAATTGTAATTTGGCATGAGTAAATTCTAGGAACAATTTTGAGATTCATGAGCCCACAACTATTTAATGCCTTACCAAAACATCTGAGAGATCTTCATAGAGTAAGGATAGGTGTTTTCAAGAAATTACTTGACCTCTTGCAGTCCAAGAACACATATGAACCTATATCACGGCAAGAAATTCAAAACACAGCAGCATAAAAATTGTCATGTGGCCGTGGTCCAGCATGACGTGAGGCTTTGGGTTGAAATATATGAAATAATAAAAGGATATGTAGCTGCTTCATGTGGAAATCTAGGCAAGCGGAGTTACAGTCACTACTGTGATAAGAAAGACGAACAAAGGTTTGAAATTTGGTGCTATATATTTTCTACTCATACGTTATTATATCACGTACATGCTCATATTTGCCCAAATCTATCTCTGAACCATCATCGTCTTCAGTACACAAGGATAAACTGGCCATTTCTGACTTAGCAGATGTAGACTTGTTCAATGTATTCAAATGATGGGACACAGATTCACCCCGAAAATGCAATCTTTTTGCTAAACTACTTGTACAAAAGGAATTACTTGATCATGTATCAAGCAAGACAAATGCTTTCATACCACTATTCACTCTAATTCGTACTAGCAGATATATTAGCATTTGACACACTACTATCCTGACTTGGTAGATTTTCATTCACATCAGTGTACATGGTGTATTTTTGACCGCATCCTGCCACATTACTGACATTGTTTTCTCCATGATTCTGTATTGTGACTGGATGAAAGGCCATTATGACACAATTTACGTTCTATGACGAGGCCTAATCTGTCTTTAGGTGTCTTCACAGCAGATACACGTCAGTATGGCGTATATTGTCTCTGTCTGACTAGAAGCACTAGTAATCAAGCTTGTAATAGTAGCAGTGTTTTATGCATGACCGTGGTTTCTTTATCATCATTTTGCCATAGACTGGATCATTCACATCTGACGCAGCTTTAGCAGCAACCTCTAAGACTGTTATATTCAAGAGCTCGTTTCTTCCACTTAATTTGTAAATAAGGTTGTAAATGGCTAACAGTTTTCAAGAGGTTAGATTTTGAATTCACTTATTGATGCATGTTTACCTTCATCAAAATCATCTCAGAATTTTTCAGATCATCCTCTAGTTTCTTCGACTTCTGTGGCGTTTTCACTGGTTTACTGTGTTTTAGATTATTGAGGTTTTCCTCATTTACCAAGAGGGAATTGCCAAATCTACTTTCAAGAATAGTGAATGCTTGTTGATATCCTGCCTCATCACTGATTAAGAGACAGCCCCTAATTGCCGCTCTCGCGAGACCTTTTGCATACTGAATAAAAACGTGTTACTTTGAAATTATTATCTGTACAAATCGAATCAGCGCTCAGTTGGAACGATTTAATAAATTGATGATACATGAGCGGATCGCCCTTGAAAACTTTCATCTCTCCTTCTAGCATTTGTAAGCATGTAAGTAACTCTTTGACTTCAATACGGGGTTTTTCAACCACACTTTGTAAATTTTGGGGCTTTATATTTTTGAATGCATATTTTACAGTGTATAAAATATTCATGTACTGGGTTAGCACACTGCATAAATAGTTTTCACTTTCGTCAGCCTCACCTTCATCTAGTATTTCATGAAAGGCCTTATGAGCCTCACTGAATCTTCTGAACTGGTGTTTTAATATTTTCCCTTGCTCGTCAAGTGCATCTGAAGCGTTTTCCGCAATGCGTTGTTTCACTATTTATTTCAAATGTTTGGGATCTTTTAGACAATGTCCTTTCTTTTTTGAGATCCGCCATTATAAAGCTTGTGCTATTCAGATGAATCACTGGCACGAATTCACTTTCCAACGTCTTTTCAACAACTGGGAGCTCCTCTACGAAGTTTTTTTCTACTGTTGCAGCTTCGTGTAGAAATCTAGACGAGCAGGATCAAAATCTTTGTCAGCTCATCAATATAGGAGCAGCAAAAGTTGGTCCAAATGGTACAAAGTCACGTTCACAGTAACATGAAATAACCCCCCTCCACCAATAAATAAATGAATAACAAAAAAAATCGGGGATGACAGCGAGTTTTCCGAGATATAGACGGACACTAAAGACACCACCAGTCTCTACAAAAACAAAACCCACCTCGATTCCAGATACAGACCGGAAGTGAACCCCTTCCGACAAGTTGTATAACCAGGACTAAATAATAATACAACAATAAACTTATCGTTGGAGCTATCAGAATATGTGTGCTGTTGTACGTGTCTGTGTGTATGTGTGCGTGAGCTCATGTGTTATGTGGATCTATGAATGTGACCCTTAGTTATATTATGTGTGAAGTAAATATGTGTTGCTTCACTGCATTCCTCCACGGTTACTGTTACTGTCATACTACTGCAAATGATTACTAACCACGAGAGAAGAAAGAAATTTTGACTTGGTTGACCAGATTCTCATCGGCAAAGCACTTCTGAAGGAAGCAAACCTGTACAACCGAATCATGTTGAATATATGAGTAGATTATGAGTATTCGTTTGAATATATATCTTACGTAATATATAATAGAGGAACTATGTCTTAGCAATGTTTCTGCTGCTATATTTGATACTATGAAGTAAATGACAAAAGCGGGTAATAGATAAAAACTGAAACTATCAGTATATTCACTAACAGAATTAAGCTAGCGACCGGTGGGTTTCCATTTATCTCCTTGTCAGTCATGCTAATTCTACTTAAAAGGATCCGCTGCTGAAAGAAAAAAATAATGTCACCAAAACCTATTCTATAGACGACCTTATTTCATACTATAGTAATAGCATTATTGAAAGGCAGACATTAAGGCATCGCGTATAATAAACCCAATAGAAAATTGACACTATTGTAAGATCACATAAAAATTAAAACCTCCTAAACCAGGTAGTTTGAGAGAACAGATTATCTATTATAACCAAAAGTAGATGTGGTCTCGGCCGATTTATGTAGACAAAGAGCAGGATGGGTAATACTGATCATTCAAGTAAAACGTTAGCATATGTACATATACCGCAAGCTAGAAAATATGATTGTCAGAGAAACTAGCTTCACATGGGCCTTAAATAAAGGCATCCCATCTCAACTAGAAGGCTACACTTATGCTGTTTATGAACAAAATGTAGCTACCAACACACAATCACCAAAAGAGATAAGAATGGCTGTAGACATTCACGTTGTGATAGAAAGTATGCTTTACTACACCAGTGTGGAACATATCATGTATATGCGTATTATGTGTTCAAATAAACCTACAATATACTGTCTTCCTACGAGATATGACATTGTTGCTATAGCCGTCTATATGGCTATAAGCAGGAAGGAATGTATTGATGGCCATACAAAAGGCACATCAGAAACAATAAAAACACGCGTTCAAAAATATAGATCGGTGGTGCTACATTCTAATAAAATAGACCAAATATTATTTTATAACTTGTGGAGCAAATATCATGCATATTTGCATAGATCAGCAATGTGATGGATGTGCATAACTCGACAAGAATTGAGGCAAAGTAGAACAAGTGAAGCACAAAGCTCAAAAGCTGTCTTGATTTAAAGAAAAGGCACCATATTGTTAGTGACTGGTTTTGTTACTAACAATATGGATAAGATAAAAATAATGGATAAAAAATCAGAAAGCACAACACTCATACATAGGTACATATGTGCCCTCACACACTTGCACATCCACACATGCACATACACACATGTACGCACGTAAGTATGCGCATATATATATATAGACACTCGCACTCATGCACACATACGCACACACACACACACACACATATGTATGCATGTATGTATAAGTACATACATCCATACATATGCCTCCCTGGGGATGAGGTGTAACAATCTCCTCTTCACTAACACATGGAAGCAAACATGAAGACGACCTCATTTTCGCTTACACTGTTGTGAATTATTTCTTTTGAAAAGGATATTTCATTCCTTACTTGGTTATAGATAATAAATAATGCTTACAAATCCATGATTTCCCGATATATTAAATACTTTACATCCATTGAATGTGATGTATTCAAATTTATTCAGCATATGCACATAAATTCTCAGATCCAGTACCAAAACTTTGTCAGTTATGACAGCTTAACGAGCAACTAGAAGCAGACAACATGTAATTCCCTAGCTTACACGTTTCAGAACATGTGCAGTGTTTCTATTTTAAAAGGATGTGTACCGTTTGTAATCTTTCGTTAGCTGTATCATCCTTATTTATAACTGCACGCCAGTTCTTCTGTGTAATATATTTAATCTCCGGTATATAAGTAGTGATGTGGATAGTTTTTATATTTAGTTTAGTACCCTGCTTTAGCTCGTATAAGGTTTGATACAATATACATATGAACAATACTGCTGCTAGATTATTGTATATGTACGTCTATCTGTCTTGATCAATATTTCCACTACAATGTACGGATTTGATGTGGTGTGATGGCTTGTATGTCTCAGCCTGAAAGCTATGCCAGCAGAGGGCACTCTTCGTGTATGGTCACCTCTACTGCACAAGTAAAAAGATAGAGGCGACACTAATATAATCTACGCATTGGCAATTACACATGCGTTTCCGTAGGGTCAACAACATCTTTCTCTAGAAAAAAGCAAAGTTAGGAAAGCATCGGTGACAACTGAAAACCAATATGACCTGGTGGGAGGGATAAAACGTTCCAGAATCCAGAGGAGTGGAAGAACGCCAACGATGGCCTGTGCCCCACAAGGTGTATAGGGCTTCAGGAAATAAAATGAAGATATCAAACTGTATCCTGTGGTGATACTGCAACTTGGATGACCAAACTACAAATACTGTGGCCTGTCAGATGGATTTTGGTTTACTCCTCCTGTATGTTTGTATTATATAACAGAAAAAAAAAAAACATCGAATAATTGAAGTAGAAAAAAGATGAATTTCATATACGAACTTCTGTTTTTTCTTCAAGTTGCAATGGAGCAACTTTTAGTTTCTAGCATTGACTTTTATTAATGCTCATATCAGATATGAGAAGCTAAAAAATTTGGGTATATCATATAGAAGAAAAGCTTTACGAAATGTAGGTGACTGCGATAGCACTGACTAGGCTAAAAGTCAAGTGGAGCATCCATTTGTCACTGTTCCTTTTGACGTTTGAATAGGCGGTATATCGAGAATGAAGCTAGAATGTATCAGATAGAAGAATAGCTTTTGAGAATCCAGTTGACTGTGCGTAAAGTACTGAGAAGGCGACAGGTGAAATGACAGACCCATTTGTTATGGTTTCTATTGACATTTAAATAGGCCGTACTCCCTAGGAGAACTGAAAGATCCAGTTTCGAATCTGAACCAGGGTGAGACTACGACTACAGATTAGTTTAGCGTGTGTATCATCCTCGTTTTCTGCTGCCCGTCGTACATTTGTTTCGTGTTAGTTTTATGACGGTCTCTTTTTAGGAGGTATTTTTTAATTAGGAACATCAGTATGTATTCCCTGAGTCAGGAACGTTTCAGCATTCCCTCCTATGTAAGCATGCATATAACAGGTACAAATCACTCAGTCATATATATGCAAACACACACACACACACACACACACACACACACACACACACACATCAAGTTTTAGGTCAAAGAACCTTGTTACCTTGGACTGAGTTTTAATTTGCACACAACACTTTCTTTAAAATGAAGCACATTAGTAAATTCACGCGAACAAATGTTGACAAGGAGAGCTCACCCAGATATACAGAAGCTTCCGCACAAACACATAATACATTTAATTGCCTCCAAACATCTCTAGTGATTAATATAAGTAGTAATAATGCGAATAAATTTAATCAAGCTATTATTCCAATAAACCTAACAATTACACATTTCACTAAATCCCATACATCGCAGATTAGCGAATGCGTACATCAGCAAACGCAAGTGTTTGGTCTATGTTCGTATTGAAATGTGTGAGTGAAGGATTGCGGCAACAAGATTTTGGAAAATAACATGTGAGAAAGTAAACAGCTTTCTTTATATATTAACTTTCAGACTAAAATTGATGATTCGAAAAAGAAACCTAGAAAAACAAAAAAATAAAACTCAACCAAAGATAAGCAGATTTATTCAATAGCAATTTTTATTTGATTTAAAGTGATACCAACACAGCTTTGGTGTCACATACGTACAAATATATAAATGCATATATATATATATATATATATATATATA
>NC_069001.1:27680559-27686525 GCF_001194135.2 Octopus bimaculoides | reverse complement strand
TATCGCCATCCATTTTAGAGAAAAATTTGTAGTTTAGAATCAGTAGTTCTTTGACTGCTGTTTCTGAATTTTCAGTATGTTGGAGAAGCAACTCAATTGCTAATCCCTTATATTTATGATATATATATATATATATATATATATGGGAGAATATACAAAAAATAACAACAGACGAGGACAGGTGGTGTAAATAACAAAAGTATATATTAGTATGACGCTCGGGAATACGGAAAGTCTTTGACGTTTCGAGCTACGCTCTTCAACAGAAAGAATACGGAGACAAGGAGAAAAAACACGGAGAAAAAAAATTGAATAGTGTTCAGTCAACGGTCAATCATAATAATGGCCGATCCTGCTTCCAAACAAGAGTTATGCTCGAAACGTAAAACAATCACACTTTTCCTTCCCTGAGCATCTTATAATACTTTGCGTGTGCTACGTTCTCACGCAAGATCTTCATCTGCGCAAAACGGTGTTCTGCGTATCGTGGGACTGGGAAGGGATTATCCGTTACGAATTGCTTCAACGGAACCAAACGATCAACACGGAACTCTATGTTCAACGGATGGAACGACTCAACACTGCTATTGAAGAGAAAAGACCTAATCGTTAGCATGGAATCGTTCTGGTGCACGCAACGCCCACCCTCATATCGCCAATATGACGGAGGACGCCATTCAAACGCATGGCTGGGAAGTGCTACCATACCTGCCGTACCATTCTGATTTGGCACCAACGATTTTTATTAAACCTTTTAAAAAATTTAAATTTTTAAAAACCGCGATAACTTAGTTGCCAACCTAATATGTGTAAATATAAATGCATGTCTGTGTGTGTGCGTGTGTGTGTGTGTGTGTGTGTGCCAGTTATATTTTCTTTTCTGCAACTGGGGGTTGTCGAAATAGTTTCGCGAATTTAATATATGTCAAATTCGATATGTACAGCTATGACAGACCTCAATATTGCCATAACATATTTCAATACATATTAACCAATTTTGAAATATCTCTTATTTCATTGTCAATGCTACGTTTTAATATTGTGGAACTTATCTCACAGTTTATACAACGCTTGATCTACTTGCAACAATACAAAGAAATACTTATGTTAGAATAAATATGAATCAACTGTTATACTAACTTGCACGACAATACAGATATAAATACGGAAACGAAATAATAAATAACCATATTTCAAGAGATATGGAAATAAGATCAGTATTATTTCTCTATGAACAAAGCTACATATTGAATATACTAATCCTTATACAAGTAAAATAGATTATTAAAAAAAGCATCAAATCGGAGAAAGTTAAGAGAAATGTAAAATATATGATTTAAATAGAGATTATAATCTTCTTGTAAATTATTTGTAATTGTATGTAGATTGTTTATATATATATTATTCGTATAGAATCGATACATTCATAAACGCGTGTGAGCGAGTGTGTGTTAGTGAGTGTGTGTGTGTGTGTGTGTGGATGTGTGTGCTGTGATTACATATATGACTTCATGATTATGTCTGCGTGCAATTAAATCCTGTATAGCTATATTCGAAGAAGATAAAATTCTATGCACCAACACAAATTTAAATACATACCTGCATTATATATTTATCCACGCACACACATATATATACATAAGTATTTATGTATATATATATATATATATATATATATATATATATATATATGCGTTTGTAGATATGTGTGTGTGTGTTTGTGTGTGTATGTGTGTGTTCGCTTATTTCATGTAAATACATACTCGCTCTCTGTATATTCTTAAATGCACACATATATAAGAGCAAATAAAAGCATATACATAAAGCTATATGCTTTATATGTATATACATGTATATGTGCCTGCGAACATGTGTGGATTTTTTCGTGGATTTTATATACGCTCATATATCGTGAGGCTTTGACATCATTTGAATAATTACACTGTTTGCAGGGCTACAAAATATCCACATAAACGTATTTTTCGGATAGTTATATTTAAGTATGCTCCAACACGAAGACGTATATAAATCCATATACATATATGGATGAATGTTATGTTATGGTATGTATGTATGTATGTACGTATGTACGTATGAATGTATTTATCTATCAGTCTATCTATTCTCTATCTCTCCTGATGTCTCTCTCTATCTGTTTGTGTATGTATATATATATATATATATATATATATATATATTCACATGCAATCTCGTATATACAAATACACTACGTATAAATATATATATATATATATATATATATATATATATATATATATATATATATATCTGTGGCTATTCACATTTATATATTTACAAATCTACATATGTACGAGCATTTGCATTAATACATGTGCTAGCATTTATGTGGTGCGTGTGTATGTGCTTGTACGGTATAGTATACGAATCTTCTTAAGGTATATCGAAAATTGCATATTAGGCAGAAAATATAATCCTAAAATTCGTAGAAGCATGGAAGATGTTGGGGGATTATAATATATTTAGTTCATATTTATTATGTTTTATATTTTTATTAATATCTCTAATATATCATAGAATATACATAATGAATTGTTCGAAGGATTAAATGCAAACTGATGTTTGTATTTTATTTGCTATTAAATATTTGCAATTTCCTTTTCTCTTTTTATAGCTTATATTATCTAGATTCAATATTTTCTTATATTAAATTTATCTATTGCTTATTATTTTGTGACTTCACCGCTATGAGTTATTTTATGAGAAGTGAGTATAAATATTTTCTTTCTTGTGTGTGATCACGTGTTGATCTATGTGCCAACATGTTTTTATAAGTGTTTGTGATGCAGAGGTTACTTATTCAGAGTTCAGGGACTGGGAGACCTCAATCAATAACGTTCAATAGCATACTCCCTTGTGCTATATATTTATGGACTATTAACTTTTTACCATTAAGCTCGGGTACTTTAACCCGATTCGTTTTGTAAACTAAGTGAAAATAACTGAGTTCATATAAAGACACAAACATTTTCTAAAGCGATTACAAAAACATCGGTTACAGCAAAAGATTCATGGTAACGACGACTACGACATGAAAAACAATAATAGATGATTCAAATTTTGGAACAAAGATGGATTGTGTATTTACACTGATGCTCAGCTGGTAATTTATTTTGTCGATTCCAAAGAATGAAAGGCAAATGTGACCTCGGCGGCATTTGAAATCAGTGCGTGAAGACGGACGAAATGCCGCTAAGCACTTTATCCGGTGTTCTAACGATTCTCCCGGATCATCGCTATAACAGTAATTATAATAATCCATTCTGCTGTAACTACAAGGCCTGAAATTTTTGGAGGAAGGAGATAATGGATTACATCTATTACTCTTATTTCATCGATCTTGAAAGTTAAAAAGGCAAAGTAGACCCCGGTAGAATTTGAATTCACAACATAATGACGGACGAAATGCTCTTAAGAGGTTTTCCCGGGATGATAGCGACACAAAAAAATAATTATAATAATTCTTTTCAACTCTAGGCACAAGGACCCAAAGTCTGGGGGGAGGGGGCCAGTCGATTAAATCGACCGCAGTACGTAACTGGTATTTAATTTATCGACCCCGAAAGGATGAAAGGCAAAGTTGATCTCGGCTGAATTTGAACTCAGAACGTAAAAGCAGACGAAATACCGCTAAGTATTTCGCCCGGCATGCTAACGTTCTGCCAGCTCAACGCCTTAGCAACAACAAGTATTATAATAACGGTAACAACGATAATAACAAAGATTACGGTTTCCAGATTTCACAGAATGTAAGGATTTTTGTTCGTGACTTGTAATTCGATGCCATCGATCCTAGTAAGTAAGTGGTATTTAACATTATCCACTCATTCTGGTTACCCTGACGACAAAGGCAACCATGACAGATACTGCTCTCTTTCTCACGTCATTCGGGGGTAGTAGTCATGATTCAGGAGTGTCTGTTTCTCCATTGAATGTGGGTTACTAAAGATTGATATATATTCCTATAGTTTTAAGTGTTAAGCTAGTTAATCGAAATATCAACTTTTCTATCCGTAATACATACTCATGCATATGTGCGTCTGTTTGTGTGTGTATCTGGGGATGCAAACGTGTTTTATAACTGAGACAACAACTGCGGGAAGCGTTCAACATAATGTTTTACAAAAAAAATGAAATATTCTTCTTTAAATATTTATTAATTTTCTTCTTTCATTAAAAAAAAAGAAAACTGCTGTACCTGGTTGTGAGATTCCAGAATATAAGTGGTTTAATATATGGAATATTAGAATTGAGATAATCAGTGTAAATAATTAATTGGATTGAGTAAATATAATGATTGATTGTGTCTGGTATCGTGTGACATGTTCTCAAGAGAAATATCTCTTGTTTTCTGTTCTCCTCTCTGTAGTCATCTTTGCTTTTACAATTGCTGTCTAACATTGTTTACTCACTGGGTATATAATAATTGATTGTAATTTCACGAGCAATGAGGAAACGGACTACTACCTGTAACGGGTCGACTATCTTTTTTCTGTGTATGCACATGGGAATATATGTGTGCATGCAGGGGTGTATACTTATGTGTGTATGTGTGTATTTGTGTTTATATAAATCAAATCATTAAAATTTGTATTATTTATTATAGCGGATAAATGAAACAGATGTATATAAAATATGAACAATTCAGAATGCGGCGGAAATTTTCTTTGGAAATTCTATAAAGAAGTGAAAGTGTGGTGCAGAACAGAACTTAATGAATTAGAGTTAAAAGTCCTCGTCGTAAACGTAACCTACTTTCAGCTAAATAACAGGTGATAAAAGTGTATATAAATTATAATTCAATATGATATATAAAATAAAGTACACTAACGTCGATCTTTGTGCTACCTTCATTATATTTTGTTAATTGATATTGCTCTGTCATCCACATATTGATGGATATCAATCAAGAAATGTATCGATTTTAAAGGTGACTGATTAGCTTCCGCTTCTAGAAATATCAGTACGGGTATACCAAAAGCTAAAGCAATATGGTATTTTTGTTGTTAAAATAGATCGCATTACATCGTATGTATCAGATTGTAGCTGTTGATTTTATTGTTTGAATTATTGGACCCTGTTTCATTTCAGTTGAGAGGAAAATTCAAATCATAGGGTATAAACCAACATGGGAAGGATATTTGGACGGAAAGTGCACCATTTGCATGAACCATGAGAATGCATCTATTTATATCATTTATCAGATTGAGTCTTCCCTGGTATACCACATTCAACAGATTCAGACATTTACAATGTTCCGAGTATATATTTTAATGCTGTAATATTCTTTCAAAATATGAATGTTGAATCGCAAAACCACACTATCTTTTTTTTTTTTCGATGCAGCAAAAACAAAAGCACACGCAGCCATACGTAAATGCACATTGGCTGTGAGAAATGTATACAACTATACCTACATATATACACGCACCCATAAAATCTCACCCCAGCAAAATTTCTATGAACAAAATTCCACAGAAATACTAATAAAGTGTAGACAGAATGTAATAAAATAATACATTGAACACACAGAATGTAACCTCTGAAAAGATATTGCAAATATGCAATAAAAAATACAGGGTAAACATTACTTTTAGCAGATAATCCTAAGAAAATTTCATTTTGTATATTCCCTGATGCATTACAAATATGTTATTTTTTAAATAAACATAGAAAAAAACTGTTTACACACAAAATGTATCAGAATCCATATTATCCTCTATGTTTCTACACATTCCAGCATTCAATTTTCGCCGAATATACATTTTATAATTCTTGTCAGAACACACACACACACACACAAAACAAAAATATATATGCGTGACTGTGTGTACATACATTTATATGTCTGTATACTATACATACATGAATAGTCACAAACAAACATATATATATATATATATATATATATATATATATATATATAT
>NC_069001.1:27678866-27680549 GCF_001194135.2 Octopus bimaculoides | reverse complement strand
ATATATATATATATATATATATATATATATATATATATATATATACTATAGATTCCCTTGCTGCTGTCATGAGGCAAGTTAATATATAATTAGAAATCACTGTCAGCTTTTAAATTTGTAACTTATGAACATATATGTATAAATATAATGCGTGTATATATATATATATGATTCCTAACTAGAACATGTGGAGTGTTCCTATCATTTATTATCCAACTGTTTTCTATTAAACATTTTCATAAAATAAACATTATACACATAGACATTGTTTACCCATAGACACGGACACATACACACATGACCACAGGTATATATAATTACATATACTCAATAAATATTTTATGCATAATATTAAAAACTGGAATATGCAATAACGTATATGCGCTTCGTCTTCAGCATGGAATCTAAGTCAATATAAGCACTTTTCCCTTCGAACATTGCAAAAACTTATGTAGATTATATCGACATGTATTTACCCTCGTTCAATTTCCACTAGTTATTTCTTGTAATCTGTAGACAAAATATATAAAAGATATATATTTTTAATATATCCCGTTTTCACGTACGATATTTATTAGAAATTTAAGTTTCTCGCCACCTCGTAAAATATAAGCAAATTACTTTCACCACTTCAGCAAGCTTCTAGTCTGAAAAATTTTAGATGGCAATTGTTATTAAATAATATTCGATATCTTAAGATGCGGTATGGCAAACCTTTGACGAGTGAATAACCAGTCGCAAATCATGTCACAATAAACGCTTTGCATTTCTCTAAGTCACTTTATTGTATCTGAGTGTGACAGTATGTATAATATATTTGCATGCACTAATTATTCGCAGTGTAGGGTTTAAGTTTAGTAAACCAATTACAAACACTCTCTTACAAAAGAACACACACACACACACACACACACGTATGTATGTCCATATGCATATATTCTTTCATTTGTTTCAGTCATTTGACTGCGGCTATGCTGGAGCACTGCCTTTAGTCGAACAAATCGAAACGACTTATTCTTTGTAAGCCTAGTATATAATGTATCGATCGCCTTTGCCGAACTGCTAGATAACGAGGACGAAAACACACCGCCAGCGGCTGTGAAGCGATGGTGAGGGGAGAAACACTGACACACAAGCATATATATATATATATATATATATATATATATATATACCCACGGGCATATGGCGCAGTGGTTAAGAGCGCGGCTACTAAACCCAAGATTCCAGGTAGTGACTTGAATAATAACAACAACAACAACAACAACATCGAAAAATACCTTAGAAATGAGAACCCAGGTTCGAAATTTCCCCAAGACACCTGATGGTGGCTGGAGAGTATATCAGCCGAAACCTTATGTTAACAACAAAAAAGATGACAAATATCGGTCAAATGAAAATAATGTGAATAATGTGTGTATATATATATAAATATATATATATGTATGTACGATGTGCTTCTTTCAGTTTCCGTCTACCACATCCACTCACAAGGGCTTAGTTCGCCCGAGGCTATGGTAGAAGAAACTTGCCCAAAGTACCACTCGGTGTTACTCAACTAGACCAGGAACAGTGTAGTTGGGAAGCAAGCTTCTCTCCACACATATATATGTATGTATGTGTGTATATATGTGTGTGTGTGTGTGTGAATGTGTGTGTATATATATATATATACATATACAT
>NC_069001.1:27677882-27678766 GCF_001194135.2 Octopus bimaculoides | reverse complement strand
TATATATATATATATATATACATATACACACGCCTATATATACGTATATATGTTCATTATATAATTTAGGATGAAATAATTATTTGGGTTGCCAGGAAGGGGAAGATAGATGTAAGTGTAAATGCGACTGTCTGAGATGACGTCTCCATTGTTCGAAATATATCTGAATTGGAAATACATTGTACTGTGAACTAACTATTTCATGTCGTTTGAGGGGATAACATTCCTGCGCTCCTCGATATAATCTTAAATCACTTGAAACCACTCCAATATGTGAGGGAGCATTGCCATCTTATATTTTGTAATAATAATGGTTTCAAATTTTGGTACAAGGGTATCAATTTTGTGGAAGGGGATGAGTCGATAACATCGACTCCGAAAGAATGAAAGGTAAAGTCGACCTCGGCGGAATTTGAACTCAGAACGGAGCGATGGGCGAAATACCGCCAAGCATTTCGCCCAACGTGCTAACGATACTGCCACCTCACTGCCTTAATAATAATAATAATAATAATAATAATAAACTAAGAAAACTATCACATATACCACCAGTGCTATTATAACTGCTATCTATCAGTCTGTCTGTCTGTCTGTCTATCTCGATAGACCGCCTCTGTCTATATCCCACCTCCCTCTCTCTCTCTTTCTCTCTGTGTATATATATGCTTGTATGTATGCATATATATATACATATATACATATATGCATATGTACATACCTATTCATATATAAATAAATAAATAATATATATAATAAATATATACATCTATATATATATATATACATCTATATATATATATATACATCTATATATATATATATATACATCTATATATATATATATATACATCTATATATATATATATATACATCTATATATATAT
>NC_069001.1:27668954-27677252 GCF_001194135.2 Octopus bimaculoides | reverse complement strand
ATATATATATATATATATATATATATATATATATATAACATACATATACATAAACATACATAATATATACACACATACGTGTGTGTGTGTGTATGTATTTGTGAATATTGATTGCCATCAGCAGTGTACTTTTTCTATTATTCTCGATTTACAATTGTTTTATTTATTCCAATCTTATCAAGAATGAGAGGAAAGGAATTTTCTTTCCCGAAATAAATTTAATTTGCGGACAATTCTCTCTTTCATTTACAATTCTAATTGCTAATTTTACTTTTATCTAATGACGTATTTAAGCGGTTTAACATTGTTTCTCAAGAGTGCGAAAGCAGAATACAATTTGCATATCATTACCATCATTTAATATATCATTGTAATTGTTAAGTCAGATCAATAAAATAAATACGATTGTCTTTACGACATCCGTGTTGAAAGCGTTATAACCCTTTGGGGAAAAAGTAAGTTTATTACACCTTCTATGGACATACATATCTTTAGATACAATAGGACCAAAAATTGGAGAATAACTCATGTGTCTGTACTTATATTAGTTTCTTACGAATAAGGCAAAAATAATACTCATAATAATAATAATAATAATAATAATAATAATAACAAGAAAAGTATATGATGATGATGATGACGATGATGATGGTGATGATAATTATGAAGATGATGATGTTGACCATGATGATGGCGATGACGACGATGACAATGACGCGACGATGATGACGACGACGATGATGAGGCGTGACTGTAACACCCATCCAAAAACCATACACCTTCACAAACACACATATTCATACCCCACCACGCGCACGCATATATATATATATATATATATATATATATATATATATATATATATTATACACACACACACACACATCGAATACATATACATGCAACGTATAAGTATCCCATATCTGTACGTGGTTGTGCGCATATGTTCACCTCGACGCCTCAAATAGTGATTCACATAATAGCAAAAAGCCTAACGTATTTTTCTGTCCTTCTAATCGAGTGTATCTGGAGAAAGCGAATCAGTTTGCTCCGTACATTTTGCGAGAGCCCGAGTCTTTCTAGATTTCTATACAAATGTAGCCTAATACAATTATGATAATGTGAACAACAAAAATATGTAGGATGGTTATAATTCCAGTAAGTTTCTCTTCAATTCGCCACTGATGGACTCCTGTTTACTTCTGTTGTCCAGGTTTTAAGAATCATTTCATCCGCTGTTTACACGTACCTTGGTTGCATGCATGCATGCATGTATGTGTATAATGTATACATATTATGTACCTAATTGTCATTTTGTCCTTCGATCTCTTACACAGATGCATTCACACGGACAGTCAAAGTGTTGCACTAACAAATACACCCATATAGACATATAAAGTCGTTGTCGGTGGTGGTTGTGGCGGAAGGTAATTGTGGCCCTGTGTCTACGGTAGTGGCATGGAAGGGTTGATGTTATTTATATTAAATTTTATATTATGTCTCGGCTGTTTTCTTTTTTGCTATATATATAGTTCTATATATCTGTTACATAGCCGCGAAAAGAACAGTGTGTCAATACGATTTTTTTCTACATTTATTGTATGTCGCAACTTTTATCAATATGATTCCGGTAGAGTACATATATAAACTCTATATTTTAATATTTCTGCCTGTGTTTATTCATTAACTCAACCAGGTTGGACACAATCTGCCTTATTACGGATGTAGTAAAGACTCTCAACTCAACTTCGATACATGTTATCTGTTATACCATAATATTCGTCAAGAAGTTTATCTTGTGTTTCAGACAACATACGATGTGCTACTTGTCTCTAAACAAATGGATGTGCCTGGTTTCGCGGCATTCTTATTCTTTTTATAGGTAATTCCCTACTACTACTACGGGCTAATTCACAACAAGAAGTGGCATCGATAAACGGCCCGCTTCACTACTTGGCGATGACACGAAACAGATTTAACTATTTTTTTACTAATTTCTTTTAACCTATATCATTCTTTTCATATTGCGAACAATTGCATTTGTATCTTCTCTTATGCTTGCTAACCTCCTAATTATCACCCATACACATCTGATTTAGTTAGTTATATTGTACACCGAGAAGTGCATATGTTAGTTAAATCTTTGGGTAGATGAAATTTTGTGAACGTGGATGAAGCTTTCTGTATATTCGGTTTAACGAACTGCTAAGCATATAAGAAATCGAAGTCATGTTTTGAATCATGTCACTTCTGAGGAAATTTTACCCAGCGAATAGTACACCCAGTTGAAGAGAGAATATTTGGATTTCTCCCAATATCAATTATCTGGAATTTATAAATATTCTCTGTATATATTAAACACCGCTAGTTAAATATATTCTACCTTTAGAAAAGAATTTTATTATTTCCATTTAACTAAAATCGAAGTGTTTGAGGAGGCAATCGCTTTACCTCTTGTGTTCAGCTACCATTTAGGTTTTTTTTTTGTTTTTTGTATGTTTTCATAACTTATGCACATGAGATATTTCTAGTATAACTTGTCTCGAAGTAAAATTTAATGAACAAATATCGTATGAAACGCATATATCATTATGGTTTGAGATAATTAAACGCATTACCAGATATATAGAGTGATTATTCCATAATGGCTGCTATTTGAGTTCGGCTACACGATGGAATGATGTCATAAGTTATATAAAAACGATTAGAGAAACAATTTAGCAATTATTCTATCATGGTATGCTTCATAAATTTCACATTTCTTTAATACTCACCAGGTGTCGACTTAAAGTTTGCGACACCTGCAACTGTAAAGAGAAAATATTGATATGTAAAATATATACAAAACAATTTGATATACACACATGCATACATTCACATCTATATATATATATATATATATATATATATATATATATATATATATATATATATATAGAGAGAGAGAGAGAGAGAGAGAGAGAGAGAGAGAGAGAGAGAGAGAGACATGCATACGCACGTCTTTATATACGTTATTTTGGTATTATTTCAGACCATTCTCACCGAATGAGAAACAATGAACTCCTCAAACAACCCAGTAAATCATTTCTGTTATATGACATTCATGGTTATAGCTGTTGCGTATCAGAACATGTGTGAATCTTTGTGTTTCGACGTCTGTACGGGTATAAATGCATGCATCTATATACCTATGCACGTGTACACAGCACATTTTATTCTAATATTCCGAAATAATCTACACATTCTGACAGTTCATTAATTGAACTTACTTGAAGCCTCAAAGTTATTTTAAATCTATTTCTAAAAATGTCTTCAGAATCCTTAAGTTACATATTCGAATGCTACAATATTTTTAGATCTAAATTACAATAATTGTAAATATAAATTATAGATATAAACAATTATAGCTGTAAATTACACGTAACACAAAGTGCTATAATTCCTAAGTAGTATTTGTCGGTTTATGTTCGACACACCTACGGGAGGTGAACTATAGAACAATAAAATTTTATGCTTTACTTTTTCTGTATGTCAAATTTTTAGTATGAATCGGGGAAAACTTTTCAAAGTGTTCCTTTCCTAATTACATGATGCTATTTACCATATGTGTACTTGCTCCATCGATGCACATTAACGCGAAATGCTTATAAGAGACTCTCAAATGGATATAACATTGCGTTCAGCGTCCTTTTGAAACAACAGTCATCTGCGGCCTTTAACTTTTCATTTCAGCTTCTACGCTGAAATTCCTGATGTTAGTCAGCCTTTTCCCATTTTTAACAACACTAAGGTCCACTGGTTTATCGTATACAGAGTGCTCTGAGGAAAATAATTGTTTAACCGCGTGCAACATTCCCTAGCTACGGGTTCCTCATGTTTCAAGTGCCATCGCTTTCTATTGTTCATCTATCCTTAATTGCCTAGCATTAATGTTTGATGTCTCAGAAATAGTCAGTCCATTGACACTAATGTTGTCAGGCTAGCTTGATGTTTTGTTTGTACAAGTAGTGGCAACATTGTGGCAGGAACATTTATCTTGGCTAATATCCATTAGAGTATCATTTGGGAATGTTTTACTTAAGAAAAATAGGTTTAGTATAAACCTCTAAGCTTTCATATAGAGCAAATCATATTGACTTCAAATTTTCTTTAAAATATAAAAGAGAAAGAGCTGTGTAGTAGTATAATTAACATTGCTGAGAAACCGCACCTCTATTTCATTCTGACAACCTCAATGTGATTCTTCATGCGTTTCAAATAAAGTGGTAAATAGACCATATTAAATACTATTGTTTATGCGTTGGACTATATCCCTTGGTACTTTAGCATATCCATGCATTTATAACTAACCTGCATAATTGGGGAATACAATTTAAGGAATCCTTTCCAGATTGTAGCATGACTCTACAACTATGATGTCCAAGTTTCTATCGCAGTAATCCCGGAGAAACACTTTCAGTATATATTTTACCTTAAATAGAACCATATTCGTCGGTAGATTTTTTTTTTCATGAGATTGATAGTGTTCTTTAGAATCGGTCTTTTTTCAGCTTACTGTTATCTCCTTATGGAATTGGTAATAAATATTGATAAGAATATCCTTAAATATCAGATTTCTTCTATACAAGTAATGGTAAAAACAAGTCGCTTCCTATTTTCTTCCCTCTTAGAAGCTTGTCCATTGCAGTCGTAAGGATTAAAGTATACTTTTTAGAAGAAGGGAAAGCCATACCTGATGCGCTTTCATATATCCAAGATCAAATTATTTTCTGATATTCTTATAGATTTTAGTTGGGTGGTTAGTTATAGTTTTATAGTTGGAATATTTAGCGCAAATAAGATACTTGTGTAAGCTCGGGAAGAGACACAAAGATTGATTTGCTGAATAGAAGGAATAATTGTTAGACTGTTGTAAATATGCACTGCCGCTATCATTTATCACTGCTGCATGTGTCGAATTGGTGTTGAGAAGCCAATTAATATATCTTTGACACATTTCATTGAGGATAACATTATATAATATGTATTCTTCGCTTTCCTGGCACTTGGTGCATTATTTATCACTAATGATGCGACAGTTTCTGGTAGCTTGACGTGTTCGCTCAGTCTTACTGCGAGGGTATATGACTGAAGATCTTGATGTGTTTAGACAGATAATGTCCTAATTGCTATAAAGATCTACATTCTCATTATTAGAATAAGTATGCATAATATTACGTCTAGTGTTCGAGAATCAACGTGCAAGCTACAGCATCTGACTGCTCAACGAATGCGTCTTAGCGAAACGTCTATTTTATTCTATGAATAAGAGAGAGTCTCTGACATTTACTCAAGTTCAGAACTTCAAGAGACACGCTCATTATAATGTTGAATCTTTCTATAAATACAAATAATTTAGTTATTTGGTTTACCGATGTCCTTGATGGAATTGTATTGAATACGAAACAAATACAAAAAAGAAAATATTTCGGTTATATAAAGTATTTTAACAACATCAATTGTCGTGTTTATGAGTACAGTGATAGAAAACAGTTATGAAAATATAATCTTCAAAAGTTTGTATTTCCAGCAGATTATCAAGTAATTAATTTTGTTTATAGGAGAGTTTTGTAGTTCGCTATGTTTTTCAAGTACGGATTTCAGATTTTCTGCCAATCTTATAATACAAATTTCGCTCTCGTTTCAGTTTTACGATCGTTGCATAAGTTTAATATTTTTATGAAAATGCCAGTAAGCTTTTAATTGTATTCCTAAACCATAAATACAAGTTATTAAATATATTTGATATATTACCATTTGAAAACATGCATGTATTTACTATTTTATATTATGATGAGTTGGTAGGTATTATAGTTTCGATAACTATTTCGATTTTCGGATGGAAAAATAGAACTTGTCGAGTGATTGACAATATTATCATGATATAGAAAATATGAATTACATAATATGTATTATAGATACTTTTCATTTATCACATATCACGGGGCATATATAATGGATTCTATGTGTTATAATGCCAAGATATTCTGTTTTTACATTGTAGCTGCATCGTGTCCTTGGCAAACAGCCTTACTTTTCAATCGGATCTGTCTAGTTAGGACCAAACAAACATTATACGCCGAGATAAAATTATTGCTTTAAGCTTCAGAAGTAACGATAAAATTCGTACGTATTTTTTAGTTCACCTTTTCATTGAATAACTACACAGGTAATGCTGTCGCTACTAAGCCGGTTTAATTATGTACGCTGAATTAAGGCAAGTATGTACACGTATTCATACAGTTAAATTAATTATAGAACATACGCAAATTTGCACATGGGAAATATATTAGATATAGTTTATAGGTGTATGGATATTTATCAACCTATGCATAATGTTCTAGGGGAAATTTATCATATACTAATGTTAAATTCACACAGCTGGCATTGAAACTGGCGTAATATATATGAGGATGGTAAAATATGCAATACCATGGTATTAATATTCTTATAGATGGGAGACAGCCAAAGTTGTAACAAAAGAAAAATGCCATTATCATTCGATCCGAAGATGTGATAATTGCAGTTCTGCTATGAGTAACCGCAGGCTGTCATTCATTCGAGTGAAAGTTAATGTACAGCGATCGAAAGAGCTACCTCAGAACGGCATTACGACAATATATGCAGATAGTGTGTAGATTAGTGAAGGATAAAATGCTTCGAATTCCTTGCAAATATCTGATATTTGTCTCCGATAGCAGAAGTGAAAGTGTGATGTTAGTAAAGTAATGGCATATCTAGACTAGTAATATCTGATAAAAGGATTCACATACAGAACAAAAAAAACTATAAGTGAACTATGCTGTAGGATTTTTCTCACATATAATATAATCCACGATTGTATTAACTATTACATTTTCATGTAATGTAAATAATGTAAAAAGATATGCCACGAGGTCACTTGTGTGAGAAAATGTATATATTATATTATATAAAAGTAAGTGTAAATCTATTCGCAGATTATGAAATAGTGGAAAGAAGAATGTTATGTAATTACACACCGAATTCTCTTTGTCTATCTTTCATTTCTAATACTATTCTATATATAACTGTAGAAATCTTTTTGCGACAGCTTGACATATAGACATGTGGTGCTAAAAAGTGCAGAAAGGTAGAAATGCTAAATCATGATTTCTGTGATTGTACCCGTCATCCGTGGCAAGTATTCGATATTAAATGCATGCTTAACCTCCACATACAAATATGTATGTATATCTGTGGATGTGTGTACATATGCATGCATGTATATGATTGTCCACTTTCCAAATATGCCAAAATTTTGGAGCTCGTGACCCGCAAATAATATGTGTGTGTGTGTTTGTGTGTGTCTGTATGAGAGAGAGAGGGTGTCCTTTTAATATAATAAGTGCAAATGCCTCCCCCTGCGCGCATAAAATCTCCTATACTTCTTGTCGGCTACTGCCTTTTATTCCCATTTTCCACAGTGCTCCTATATGATGGATATATACGGAAGGACGTGCAGCTTAGGATATAAAATAAAAATTGCCAACCCAAAATATTATATATATATATATATATATATATATATATATATATATTAACGCAAGGTACATTGAATAATTGCAATGAATATATATGGGACAGCTTCTCACTTTTATAATAGTACACCTGGCATAATAAACGCTAACTCTTAGGAACTACGTTTCCTGTCTGTGTTCATGGAAAATAGGTGCCCATCAATGACACGATTGTGACATAGCAAAATGCTATATAAAAAAACAAGACAAATAAGCATTAAATATACAAACAAATATCGAGCATGAAAGATGTTATGTAGCATATTAAACCATCTGACAATAATAATAATAATAATAATAATAATAAATGTTTCTTAATGACATACCCTAATACTTGTTACATGGACAGTGAATATGAAAGTAGAACTTAAGTGATTGTCAGGACTGAATTTTCTTTCAAGAAAGATCTATCATATCAACATAATCTTGGGATATTTAACTATAGCTTAAACGTGAACCTCGCCTCAGCAAACCATTACAATTATAATACGTAAATTAATGCCAAAAAGCAAATTACCTGATTGCTCATAAAATGTGAAGTTACCAACATCGTATCAACACTTTTTAATAAAGAAGGACATACATTTAAAACCTGGTTATCAATCTGGAAAGATGATAAGGTTGAATACACCCACTCACACCATTCGTACGTTATTCCCACTCACACAGTGACAAAGATGCCGAGTTAAGTGCGTTTAAAATTATATATATATATATATAT
>NC_069001.1:27665374-27668794 GCF_001194135.2 Octopus bimaculoides | reverse complement strand
TATATATAAAACATATGTAGATATGTTGGAGTTAGGAAATCAATATTCGAAGCTTTCAAAAGGATATATATTTTTTATATCACATATTTTTTGCCTTAAGTTATAAAAATGTAGAAAAAATTATATTATATATATATATATATATAAAATAGATGTAGAATGATTTAGGGGAATATTGTTAACTAGTCTTTTGGATTTATTCTTGAGAGAGACTATGTTGATTATGTATGTAATTTATGGATTAGTCTTAGCAGTGCTTAGTTATCAGTTATCTTCGTTGAGAAAGATGTGAACGAAAATAATTGTAGAGTTTTTAGTTTATGTGGAGGTTTAAATTTCAGACAAAAGACGTAAAAGTAAATGGCGTGATGTGGACTGACATTATAGATTGATGAAAGTCAATACTTTCAACGTAGACATTATTCATTAAAGGAAAATTTTGGCTTTCATTTAAGCAACAGAAATATACCAAGAGTATATGGCATATCTACCCAGTCTGAGGCAAATAATTTTTAAACACTGATTAATATTCCATTGATTGTAAGATGTATATGTCTATGTAAAATAAATTCACTTTTCTAATTTTCTGTTGTAGTAGTATTTCTGGCAAAGAGAAATAATTTACCCTGTACGATTTTAGTGTGGAAGTGTAGTAGTCTTTAATATCATGTCTAGTTATTTAGAGTTGCGTTTATTGGGAAGAAAGTTGAACCATTCAATGATAGATTCTGTATTTGAACCGTAGTGACAAAAGTGTTATCGCTTTGATATTTGGAATCGGATAATGTAGCAAATATTTACTGTTCTTCCTTATATCAGTAGTTGCCAGATTAATTATCCTAATAGATGTTTATTGAGGAAATTAGCTATATGGAACTTACAAGCGAAATATGGTTGTTTATGTGTCAATAGCTCAGTAACTGTCATTAATTCGCAGATCAGTGAAGATTTATTGGCCATAAATGTTTATATATTTTTGTGTGGTCCAGTTCTCAAATAGGGTTTAGTGACAACAGATTGTAGTAATCGATGTAATTTTCCATTTATTATAGATTTTATTCTGGTTATGTTAGACATAGATGTGTTCAAGATTCATAATTCCACGCTTTGTGTTGTTAAATTTCTCCTTTTAGTTATTTTTTCATTACAGGAGTTACGGCGTTTAATTAGATCAGTCTTAATAGAAATTCAATAAAATAGTATGGCATTTATCAGATTTTAATCTGCATGCAAAGATGTTATCTTGCGCTTCTCTTAGTTAATCAAAGAAAAAAGTACACTACATACGTCTTTTGATTAAAGCTCCGGTTTCTAGTATCATACTATTAATAGAGATTTTTCTTGGCGTAGGACAGCAATAATTGCATTTGAAGAATCGATTTCTTGATTCTTCGTTTTATTATTTTGGTAAATGGATCATATTGCAGCTAGTATTTAGTATGTGCCTGTTTAAAAGTGTTAGTTTAATCAATACTTCAAAAAGTAGATTTTGGTATATTGATTTGAAAATATATTATAGGTTTATAAACGTATATTGATCATTATAATATCCTCGGAAAACTGGAGTGAAAAATTTAGATATGGGTCATTGCCAGTGTTTAATATTACGGCAGGATTAAACGAAGTCCAAGACAGGTTGAAAGTGCAAGAATGATGGAGCAAAGTTTGATAATATGGCTAAATCTAAAATTATGACCTCCTTAGATCATATTTGTGAGCACGTAAATGATGTCTTTAGAAGTGTTTCAAATAGTGTTTCCTTAGAAGTGTTTCTATTTATCACATTTCTTCAATTTTGTGCTTAAATGGAATCTTTGGTTATGGACATTTTGGAAGATATTCTTTTTCTCTGCCGTGTGCAGATTAAACATACGGCTTCTAATTTTATAGCATTAAGAATTTTCCATCATATTTTTTTTCATTTTATCGATTATTATAAAGTTTTATCGTTTAGTTCCCAAATGTACTCGTATAAATTTGTAGTAATGTTAATGGTGAATTGAAAAGACCTGTACGATTATATAAACATATAAGTTTTCTTTATATCATGTTTGAGTAAGATTTTCATGTAAAATCTGTTTGATACCATAGAAAAGAAGTCTCCCTCATATGTTATAACTCCTGCGTTGGATAACGTACATAGTGGGAATATATTTTCAGATGGCTACTTCAGTGTTGTTTTGCTAATAGGAGGGTGCAATATATCTTCTTTCACTTAGAAAGTTTTCAGAATTTGTGATTGACATAGATGTGCTTATGTTTTAGATTAAAAAAAAAATTCTACTTTAAGAATTAAGTTATGTGTAAACAACATAAAAGACGATTGAAATTTGAGGGAGTGAAAATGCTAGATTGTAAGGCAAGTTTTTCTCAATACAGAAATATCTGTTTATACAAGGACAATTTGACGGATTGAAAATGTTAGATTGTAAAGGTGACTTATCGAAATTAATTTTAGTAAGGGAAAGCAGTAAGTTTTGCAATTAATGTTATCAATAGTGTTGTAAAGACCTGTGAAGACGAGAGAACCCTATACTTTACAAATGATATTCTTTCGCTTTTCTAAATGTTACCGCATGTGTAAGACCAATGGTTTCAAACACAGTTAGGTTAGTGGTTTATAAGACGTTAAGTGCTAAAAGAAATTTGCAGATGACATCTGTTCTGGGCTTCTCTACAACATGACTAGCAGTACATTTAGTAAGAACAACAAATCATTACTTACAGCCTACATATCAACCAATTCGAGGTTATAACTCGATAGACTGCTGCATATGCCAACATTATACTGTATCGCAGATATCAATCTATCTGTCTATCTATCTCTCCATTTCTCTCACTGACTGTCTCTGTGTATGTAAATATATATATATATATATATATATATATATATATAATTATGTGGAAACAATAAATTACCTGCCTCTGGATACCTTCTTCTAACGAAGACGATACCCACACAAGTAATTTCCAGGGGTGCCTTCGGATTTAAATATCCCCTGGTTGCTTAGATACTTCAGACTACCCCTGAAATATTGAAGCAATCCTATCATTTACCTATATATATATATATATATATATATATCAGGACACTTTATTTCACATTGCTCCAGTTCATTCAGCTACAGATATGAGTTGCGACGCCACTAGTACCAAGCGGCATCGGCCTTTGATTTTCCCTTCGATAGCATCAGTGACGTGGAGCTGGGAGGCGGATATGCATAGGTGACGGTTGGCCATACATAAAGAACCTGGCCCGCATTCTGCTGCGGAGAATAACTTTCTAGGTACAATCCCATGGTCACTTATAACCAAAGGGGGTATTTCCACACTCTCCGCCTTTCTCTGTCCCTCTCTCTCTCTCTCTCTCATATATATGTGTGTGTGTGTGTGTGTGTGTGTGTGTGTGTGTGTGTGTGT
>NC_069001.1:27664163-27665107 GCF_001194135.2 Octopus bimaculoides | reverse complement strand
TGTGTGTGTGTGTGTGTGTGTGTGTGTGTGTGTGTGTGTGTATATATATATATATATATATGTGTGTGTGTGTGTGTGTGTGGGTGTGTGTGCGTGCGTGTGTATATATGATATTACGATTCATGTATCTAGGTGCAGGAAGTTAGTAAGCTTCGAGCAGTTTGTAATAGGTATCATAAACAACGTTCAAGATCAATAAGATATTAATGGCGTATAAGGTTGTAGATTTTTCCCGTATCGAAATTCGATAAGCAGAAAAAAGTTATTTTATAGTTCACGGTTAGAATAAAAATTGAGAGAATGGAGTAGGTAAAATCCGGGCTACATGTTTCCTAGCTAGCAGAAACTCGGAAGTAATAATTACTCAACGAGGAGTCCTCCACTTGCTACTCATCAGACCGAAGATGAGCGTATCTAAATGAAATGTCCAGCTATTCTCAATAAAGAGAATAGTGAGTCTCAAATGTTTTGAACTTAGACTCAAATAACTTTACCATAGACGAAGTCCACGAAGTAAGGTGTGGCAATAAGAGTAATCTAGGTGAACAGTATGGAGACATTTATGTGAATAAAGCAAATAAAACTGTTTCAGTTCGTGTTACAAAATACACATATATGTATACAGGTAAACAGAGAGAAAGGAAAGACTGAAATTTTCAGATGATGAATATTCAAGTATAAACATGTAGATATTTATATATTAATGAGGCAAACTTACAGAGTACAAACGACAGAGAAAATTTCTCCCCTTTAATTTTCTGTGTCCTTTGTACGTTGCGTAAGTATGCTCTATTAATATATAAATATCTATCTATATATATATATATATATATATATATTTATATGTTTTTAATAATTCTTTTTCATCGTCGGGAAACTTCGCTCTGCTTTCTCTCTATATAAATTCATATATATTTTGTACGTATATATACTTATATGTACAT
>NC_069001.1:27651657-27661657 GCF_001194135.2 Octopus bimaculoides | reverse complement strand
CTTTAGCAGATATAGACACGTGTGTATATATGTGAGTGTGTGTGTGTCTGTGTGATGACACGCGCAAGATTTCTTGTGCTTGCTTTTCTCTCTCTATTATTTTTCTTATTTATTTATCTGTGTATTTGCTTACTGATCTGCATAACTGGAAAAACTATTTGAATTATACACGGGACATTATTTTGATTCGTTCTAGGGCATTCCCGAGGGAAATATATTTATTTATCAACAGTTATATAAACTCAGAGGTCTTTGACATTTCACTCGTTTTATAAATGCCAACACACGAAAATATAGGACTTTCAGTCACTCAGTAATCTCTGCTAAATGTTAATAAAAATACACATACTCATATCTTGATTTATAGTTTTCCTGTTTGCATCAACATACAAACATACACACATAGGAGAGTATTGTAGTTGGCTTGAAGCATTGTGTATTGTTTGTAAAAAATAAAAAAGTTTTGAATGGTGCAATAATGCACTATAATACAAAAAATGGACTATATACCTGTTGTAATTTAGTTTTCCATAGTCCGATGATATTTCGGAATACAATTCCTTCTTCAGATAGATGGAGTCGTTGCTATATATATATATACATTAAAAAAAGAAAAAACGTTGGAAAACCGATTATAGCAGCGACTCCATCTACGAATATCTGAAGAAAGAATTGTATTCCGAAATATCATCGGACTATGGATAACTAAATTAGAACAGGTATATAGTCCATTCTTTGTATTATAGTGCATTGTTGTACCATTCAAAACTCTTTATTCTTTACATACATATATACGTATATACATACATAAATACATACATACATACATACATACATACATACGTATATATATATATATATATATACGTTTACTTGTTTCAGTCATTTCACTACGGCCATGCTAGAGCACCACCATTAGTCGAACGAAGCAACCCCACGACTTCCTCTTTGTACACATAATACTTATTCTATCAATCACTTTAGCAGAAACGCTAGTTTACGGGGACATAAACAAACCAACATCGGTTGTCAAGCGATGACGGGGTGACAAACATAGACACACAAATATATACATTAATAAATATACACAACGGATTTCTTTCTGTTTCCGTCTAACAAATCCACTCCCAGGGCTTTGGTTCACCCGAGGCTATAGTAGAAGACACTCGCCGAAGGTTCCACGCAGTGGGACTGAACTCTGATCCATGTGGTTGGGAAGCAAGCTTCTTACCACACAGTCATGCAGCTTCTTTTCCGTATACGATCTACGCGTCACTGAAATGAGTCATAGATGATGCAATGTAAGGCCGTTCTGTGACTCTTGAGCCCTGGCCAAAGATTTGCACATAGTATTGCATAATTCACAGTTGTGGCAGCTGGCAGAAGGAACAAGTACCACAGTATGAACTCCTTTAATACACCTTTTGAATCCTTGAAACTGAAAGGCGCACCTTCCTATCGGTCTCACATTTTCTGTTGCCAACAATAGCCGTATCACAATTTACAATGGTTTGATTCCTGTGAGTTGTCTGACGGCTGACCAGGTCCGTATGACCCAAGAATTTCCGCCCACAAACCATACGCCCAAACGCAACACTTCTCATTTACCACAGGCATGCATATACCGGAGAATTCTTTTTTTTCTCAGGGCACACACATACTATCAAATATGTATATCCATTAAAGAGTATACATTGATAGCTATTCTTATTTAGTCTTGTCGCAAATAGTTACGCAAGATTAAAATGAGATATTATTTTACTTTTCTTGTTTATATTTCTATATACATTATTAATTATCTATTGGAATTCTAATTTTAATTTATGCATCCTAAATGCATGACTGTATGCTTAATTACAGTTACGGATAGTATAGTTTATAGTGAAATTTAAAAATTAGCTGCGTGTGATTATGGTTATTTAATTCCAAAATATATTAGTTAAATTTATCATTTAATAAGTGAAATGCTAAAAAATGCATATTTACCATTTGATAATTGAAATGCTAAAAAATGCAAATTTGAAATATGATCAACTTATTCAGCAATTTAAAAGTAGTTAAGTTTTATCAGAAACAAATAACAGAAAGAAAAAAAAATTAAATTAGCAAATTTCTATTCTGATGAATGCATCGAAATATGTTTTGAAAGAAAAAAGTATTTATTAGTTGATTTTAAAAATCTTACAAGTGTTTAGTTTAAAGTTCTGTCGCCTAATGACGTTGATAATTATCATGACGAATTGTATATAATGGACTTTTTCTCCCATACACAATCATTTGTAGCAAAATATATAAAAGATAGTAGTTAATGCTATAGTGAACGCTATAAAACTTCATTACTTTTTCATGAATTTGCTTATAGGTGAAGTTCAATGGCAGAAATCCGTTTGATGTCATTATGTGGAGCTTCGACATTGTTGAGGTTAGCGAACTCGTTGGATTATACTTGTTAAAACATTTTATACATGCATTTGATAAGCAAAATATTACAAGTTTCAATGCTTAGAACTAGCTAACTAGCTATATAGCATTTCCATCACCAAGCGATTTGCATACATTTATTTTGTTTATTGTTCGCCTCACTTTCAATATACCTAGAAATACAATTCAAATTAGTAATGTTTCTCTCGTTTCCAGCTTAATTTACACGTACGTTTGCATGACTTTGCGCGGTGTCCATGTTCATATCTACATTTGCAGGCGAATTTATGAATTCATATGAATATAGGAAAACAGAGACGTTTGATGAGTTTATATGTGCATATTTATGGGGATATACACATTTATATGATTATATGTGTAAGTATACATGTGAACTTGAAAGTTGTTAACATATACACATGTTCGCTTATGTGTGCATTTGCATACACTTAAGAATATAATGGTGTATGTACAATCGTATTAAATCATTTATAATAATTGATATGCATGTATGTGATTAAACTGAAATATGTGCACGCACTTAAGGGCATTAATAACCTCTTATGCACATACAACTTGTTACAAAAATAAACATCTGTGCTAATGTATACAAAGTGGCATATACTATTGGTTAAGATGTAGATATCACGATCGCGAGATCGGTTTTTTTCGGAGTTTGCAAAATTCTTTCAATGGTAAACTTTTCAAAAATAATGATGACTTGAAATCCCACCTGCTTCAAGTTTTGGCTGAGTAGGACAAGAGATTCTATGAGCACGGAATCATGTATTTGCCAGAAAAAAAAAAGCAAAAGGTCATCGAGCAAAAGGGTAAAATATGTTGCTGATGACTTTTGTTTCAGACTAACATATATGTACATTTACGTATACATACACATACCCACACACACATGTATATACACACACACACACACACATGTATATATACATATATATGTATGTATATATATATGTGTGCGTACGCATGTACATCTGCACGCAAATCTATCCTCGTATACACATAAGTGTATGCCTGTATATATATATATATACTTACATACACGCGTGCGTGCGTGCGTGCGTGCGTGCGTGCGTGCGTGCGTGCGTGCGTGTGTGTGTGTGATAGATGCTAACAATTTAGTTCAAAATGGAGAAGGCAAGTTGTTAAACTATATAATAGAATTTTAATTCTTAAAGATGGTCGTTTCGTAAAGGTATATAAAAATAATGCAAATTGATGATTGAAAGCGATAACTGCTGTTAATTTCCTAGGCGTTAACTTCAACCTCAATACTTCTACCGACGAACCTTAACATATACCTAATAACAATATCACGTACATAAGCGAACAAAGTAACCATCGAAATAACATTATAGAAAACCTGACCACTTACATAGAGAGAAGAATTAATCTATTATCATCTCACGAATAAATATTTAACAAACATAAAGACTACTATAAACTCGCAGTTAAGAAGGCAGGATATAACTATGAAATTAAGTATAATAAGAACGACAGAATCAATACTAGTGATATCAAACATTATATTGAAACGAATAACGTAGATAATATGAGTGAAACTAAGTCCCTCTATTGAATTGGTACACCCCAATAAACGTATAACGTAAACTCTCAATAATAGTCATGAATATAACATTAGCAAAAAACACGAAAATCACAACTACAATAAACATATTAATTAACTTAATCAATATGAACACCGTAACCATAACTTTACTAACGGAAAAAATATATTTTAGTAATTCCCACCTTACTAAAACACTAATATTAATATACCTAAGAATACTGACAAAAAATACCAGAATTGTGTAATTATAGATAAGGATACAAACATTAAGCAAAAAAAAAATGAGAATAATGTAAACTCACCAAATTCTTTCAATTATATACTTAACCATAGAACTCAAATTAATACAGATGGGGATAGAATAGCAAAAAAGAAACTAATGCCTTGTGTGAGAATAGTTAAATCCCCACCCCAACGCAACCCAACATTCCAATAAATCAAACAACAATAACACTACTTGGATCATAATCCCTTTTGCCAAACATCTAAAATCTAACTTCATTAGGTTCATTACAATGATAATTAATACAAACTTCAAAAACTCTAAATATGCTAAGATATTTAATAAAAACATTAGATTTGGTTTCAGTTTTTCCACTTCTCTTTAGGATAATTTCTTCTTTTAACAATAAGAGACTAGATCTATTCTATAATTTAAAAAAAATGCAATAACTGTACCTAGTACTTCCAATAATCCTATAATTAACAACTATAATACTGATAGTAACCATAACTCCATTATCCGAAAAGGATGTAGACATAACACCAGAGTACAACCCATTAATTCAAATCGTAATTGCAGAGACCCGGATGCCTGTGAAGTAGATAAAAATTGTGAAATGAAAGATGTTGCATTATTACTCAGGACTCCTCTAGATACGTAGACCTGGGTTGCACGAAAAATTCAGTTAGATTGAGAATTTATAATCACAGATCTGTTTTGGGGGATCGTAGAAAGGAGAATAGTACAGGAGGTGGGGCCCCCCTGTTGTACTCTTTCGCCCCAACTATCTCTCAAACTTTCTTCCTGTTTCTTGAGTAGCACTGCGATGGACTGGCGTCCCGTCCAGCAGAGGAGGGACACATACGCCATAGAAACCGGGAAACCGGGCCCATCACCCTGGCTAGGCTTTGAAAGGACGCATCAATAAATAAAAAGACACAGCTATACTCCGACGAGGAATGACCCAAATTTTGCAGCGAACATATTTCCATTTTGCCATATTTTGGAAAATAGTGTTTGTTTTTAACCATTCATTCAAAACAGGAAGCCTTCAAATTTTATTTAACTATTTTATTCATGCAAACTTTCGCGGCCTATAAACTAATTGTTAAATGTCTTCTCTTATTTTAATGCTCCACCATTATTTTATAAATTTAATGTTTTTCGTCTGGCAGTTATATATGAGAGAGACATAAGGAGGTACATTAACACAAGTACTAGTAACTATAGGAAGCCGTTCTGCATGGCCACATATATGAACGGATACATTTTAGAATCAAGAGCTTATAACACCTAACATTTCATAATACACTGGTGATTGATCAGTAATCCGGTTTGATTAGTAAATACAGATATTCTGTCACAAGCCAATGATGGCTCTTATGAAATGAATAAAACATTTCTTCATAGTCTTTAGGTATTCGCCGTGAAAGCGGTTTTACACGGTAGAGTGTTAGAGTAATGTGTCATAAAACGTATTAGCCAGTAATGACTTGCGTTGAAATGAGACCTAGGAATCAAATGTTGATTCGGTTTAAAGCTTACATACGCATAAATTTTACTTAAGACAACAATACATAATCCCGAGGCATACCTAATTCTAAATTCTTTTTCTGTACATACCTCCTGATATCTTGAAGTATTTGTTTCTTTCCTTTTGTTTAAAAGCTAATTGAAGATTTACGCCAATTCCAAATGACCTGGTTATTACGAATCATCTTTCCTTTATGTACTTCAACTGTTTCAATTTTTGTTCAAGTGTATTTGATTATCAGCGCTTCAAATTATTCACATTACGCAGAGAAAAAAAAAAGAAGAAAGAACAACGCAAAAAAGAGGACGTAGCGCAAGTAATATCATAATAACACGTTCGGACAAGGAAAACAGCAGTGGTTTTAAGTATATATGTGTGTGTGTGTGTGTGTGTGTGTGTGTGTGTGTGTGTGTAGATGTATGTATATATACATATATATATATATATATATATATATATATATATATATATATATATATATGTATGTATGTCTATATATATATGGACATATATATCAGTGCATAAACATACGTTCTCATGTACATACACATGCACACACAGACACGTCTACAAACTTACCCAAATACTCACGTACATATATAAGTACATATATACATACATGCCATACCAGTGGCGTGCGGTGACTTCCAGTAGCGTGCGGTGACTACTGCTTCTGTTCGGGTCACAAAGTGGAACGAGGTTAGCAACAATTCTACACTAACAAAGAGTGAGAGAGCGGGTGTCTGTCACGTGCGTCTTAAAGTAGACGTAGGAGTCACTGAGAGAGGGGAAGGGGAGGCAGAATATTTCGAAAACACCTGGACGGATTTTCTTTGAAACAAAGGAACTCTTTTATCTAATTTTCCGATGATATGGATAAAAAATCAGAAACATGCAGCGCGTAATTTGCATGCCTGAGAGTGCAGGCCCCTGATACATACATACATACATACATACATACATGCATGCATGCATGCCTACATATGTACAAATATATCGTGAGCTAAATGTTACTTTCTCAGATGCAGTACAGAAATGTGTTAGTGAACAGGTCGCGGTCTCAAAAGAAGAGTTAATAAACTACAAAAGAAGAGTTAATCGCAGCTGGTAGGATTTCTTTTACTCTGTCAAGTCATACGATAATTGTTAGCAGCTAAATGAAGGCATATAAACTCACAAATGTTTATGAGATCTATATTGAACTCATACCATTTTGACTAGTTTTGCTGCATGACATGTCCTGAAGTTTTAATTCCAGAGAAACTTTTTTCCTGCATTGAGAGAAATACTTCATTATATATAATTAATACGTCTGTATATAATAACATAATTTATATATTTGTATTTCAGTTTGTATTATGAGTAGTATGTGCAGGAGAATTTGATAATTATTTATAAGTTCTTTTATATTCAAGACAAACATCAGAAGTTGGATTGTTTATTTAATAGACACCATGTTCTTTTTTCTAACGTACATTAGAAAATAAGACAAAGAAAATCAATGAATATGATTTAAATTGCCTTTCCAATGAATTAAATTTGGCATGAAAACAAAAACAAAAATTTAAATATATGGTGGCCTTTTCACATACGATATTATTTTGTTTTTTAAATAGATAATAAATTTCTTTTGATGTTGAAAGAAAAGTGAAATTTATAAATTAATGTGCTGAAAGCATTATGAAAAATAACAACAAGGATAACAAAACCCATAATATAATCAAATGAATAAATAAATAATAAATAGTAAACTAATGGGTGATATATGACAAATATTGTGAATAAATCACAAAATATGAACGGTAGGTGTCAAATACGAACGTTTTTAACAAACATTCTACAAAAATAGAAAATTACATACAGAGAATAGAAAAATGGCTTGATGTTGTTATTTATCCAGAGGTCAAACATGATCGAGGAGAGCCGTGATTGAAGACGTTCTATTCGTGAACAATTCGCCTATGTGTATATCTAGGTTTCCAAGTATTATATACGCAATCACAACAGCATGAAGTAAATGTTTTCATGCCGTTTTGATTGAGGACAACGGTGATTAGAAGATTTCAATTAAAAGTTCAACAAGTTTGCTGTGGTGGCAACAAAAGGTGACACAGATTCGCTACAGTCATCAGAGTGTGAGCAGTGGAAAGAGTACTGCTATCAGCTTAGTTCCTATTGGATACAAGGTGGAGCTTGATAAAACCTGGCTGGGTTACCTGAGTGAGAGTGTGTAACTTTGAAAGACCTCGAAGGCGTAAAAGAACCGAGTAGACATCAGTTATGGTGTCTCAAGTTGCATCATACGAACGATTATGTGATACGCGAGTTTGTAAGAGGTTAATCGATATAAGTCGGGTAAGCACGCAAGCGATCAATTCAACCGCTCAGAGATCACAAATATGTACCCGTTCTAAAATTGTCAAGAGAGATTATTATGACATCATGTCCGTTAAAAGTACACAAAGTAAAAGGCTTACAGTGTAATATCATAGTGTAGACTAGATTGCTCGAGGATAATTCCGTGTGCATGCTTATTCGATATTGTTAGAATTAGATAGTGTCCAACGATTAAAAGCAGGGTGTATCATGTACGTGTATTTTTACTACTGGATAAACAAAATGACATAATATCGGTGTCATATTTTGCTAACAATTTCAGGGGAAAGGGAAGCCAATAACATCGTCCCCAGTGTTCAACCGGTACATCTTTTATCGGCCCCGTAAATATGAAATTTAAAGTCGATCGGCGTCAGCGGAATTTGAACTCAGGAAGTGAAGATGGACCGAATGCCACTCAGTATATTTCCTGGCAGCTCGTCGCCTTAAAAATGTCCTAATATTAAAGAAAGGACGAGGACGCAATTCAGTAGGAAAGAAGCCAAACTGGTGATTATAGTAATTGATTGGGACTAAACTGCAGCCCTACAGATTATTCATATATTCATATATTATCATGTATTTCAGAACTAACGATTCAGCGGGTAAATCATTATATGCTCATTAACATATATACATAAACTTGGATAAGCATCTCCCTGCCAGTACATAGAAATTGCATGTAAATCTTCATTAGCATTAGAGTTGCTATAAAGTGAATGGCATGCTCTCGGTGATATTTTCAATGCTCATTTGGAAATTAAACTAAACTATTCAAGCTTTAATTATGGGGAACCTGAGTGTAGGACTCAGTCGATATCAATTATGAAAACGGTGTTGATAACAAACAGGTTGGGCGCATATACAGTTAATAGCACGTGGGTGTGGGACTAAAGTAAATCACTAGATAATATGTAGTGGTTGATTTCATCTTTCATTTGCACTAAGTAATTGTTTTATATTATTAGACATTATATAATATTTAGCAACATTTCATTTGTTATTATGTCTTGATTTCAAATTCCATTAATGTCGAATTGGGTTTCCATCAATTCGGGCTTGGTTATAATCAACGTATAATAGTTTCTATCTACAAACATTTAAAAACAGTGATAAATTTATGAAAATAGAAAGACTAAGTCAAACATTTAAAAATAATCTTCAAATCCTGACGAATTCTACCCGAATCCAGCATTTACTGCACTTTTATTCAGACGTGCATCATCCTACTTTCCCACGTGTAAAGTTTGCTACTTTTACGGTATTCTTCATATCACAAGTTAAAAAGCAACCGACTTATACATTTTTCTCCAATTCAAGACCTACGCCTACGATTACTACACTTTTATATTTATCTCCACCACTAAGCAGGGCTTATGTATTGGATCAGATAGGACACCATTCCATTTAATCTTCATGTATTAGTCCCCAGTCTATTGGTAATCGAGCATAAATAATACTGGGGCGAAATATTTATACACAAATGTACCGAATGAACTGTATTATCGCTGCCTAATGGCTTAGGTTGAACAAAAACATATGCGTAGTGGGGTCCATTCATTCAAATAAAAATTCGTCAACATTATGCCCCAGCATGGCCGCAATTTAGTGACTGAAATAAGTAAAAGTTAAAAGATAAACACACACCCATTTATATACAACATGCATACGCATATAATTATATAGATGTATATTAATGAATTAGGTGCGTGTACACACATACGTCAGAACACATATATCCACACATAAGAATATACAAATATAAATGTGTGTATAATATGCTTATATAGACATATGTACATGCGTGTATATGTATATGTGTATGTATGTAAATGTATATGTGTATGTATGTATATGT
>NC_069001.1:27644519-27651459 GCF_001194135.2 Octopus bimaculoides | reverse complement strand
AAATGCAAAAGATACTTTAAAAAAGAGATTAAAGATTATAATCAATTATGAGATAAAGAATTTCCTGACTGCATCATCTGAAATGTGTCTTTTGATGTATGGAAACTGAGGATATATTGTTAGCATGCAAAAATCTTTATGATTCAAAAAGTTTGGTATGCCTTTTTTTTCCTCTAGCAAAAAAGTGGAAAGAGATAAAACATTAAAGAAACCTACTGAAAAAATCGATTGATGTATTTACCGATTCTCGATGGAGAAAAGGTAAATCACCTGGTTGTCTAAAACTGTTTTGACAAACCTTTCATTTCTATTAAAGAAGATATTGTCATTTTATTCTTATGCTAGATTTATAATGTCAAATCCTGCTCGGTGTTATGTAGATCTCATAATATAGTTGATAAGCTATTTCTGTGAATGATAGACCTGAACAAATAAAAGAAATATAACTGGCTAGGGAGACCAAAGTTAACATGATTATTGACAACGTTCGCTTGACGCTTATGGATAAATATTTGTATATTAATATATAATTAAATGGCACCGTGGACTAAGATAAACATGCGCGCATATAGAGACATAGGCACATAATCTTAGATACAAATAGTTATACATATGTGTTTACAGTAACATTTATACTATATCAAAATATTGTATATTTTTAAACGTTTGCCTCAACAAAAAATCTCATCATGTTAAGTGCAAAAAGTGTTCCTCAGGGAGTTTCAAACAAATCCATCTGTGCCACTTATTATCACTTTAATTAGGGGCAACGCAATGAGAAGGAACACTTCAGAATTAACGAAATGTTCCGGAGGAAAGCGAATATCGACGAGCACAACAAACCAAGAAAAGTAGCTAGAAAGCCAAAGTAGAAAAAAATGACGTCAACGCAGCCATCGAGTTATGCGATGGGAATAGAAAAATCAAAGATCAATCGCATTTTGTATCGTTTTCTTGGGAACATTTACGTTTCAAGAATTGTACATTTTCTCATTGAACATGAAACGCGCCATGTATAGCAATACGCGTTCTGGTATGCTGATATACGACATTACCTTGATGAGATTTTACTAATCATGTAGATTGAACGCATTCGATTTTTAATAGTGATACTTAAAAGATAAAGTTTGCGGCACAAAACTGGCAACAGCTGACAAATACAAGGCTGGTAGTGGACAAGTACGCACACAGATACCAAACAATCTATATCTTGAAGATTTCCGATTCCATTGCTTCGCGTTATCATTTGTAACTGGACGAGACAAGATCTCTGTTTGCATATTAGCGTTTATATAACTAAATACTGTCTGTAGATTCTAATAAATTGTGAAAATGAAATGTAATATAATAAATACTATGTAATCATTCAAGAGGGGATATCTATCTATCTATCTATATAATTATGTTTGTGTAAATAAATTTATATATATATATATATATATATATATATATAGTTTTATTAAATAAATTTGACTCGTACTTCCTTATCATTGTCAATATAAGCTAATGCAGCAACCTGTTTAATGAGGCTATTTCGTCAGTTATTACACAAAACAATTAATTCTGTTTTAGCTTAATGTTTTATAAGGTCCGCCTTTGAAAAAGTTTGCCACGCTAGACACTTTTAACACACTGAAGCAAATAGAATCTGCAGAGAAGATATGTGTAATTTTGTGTGTATACATGTGTTTGTGTATGTGTGTGTGTGTGTGTATGTAGTGGGTGCATGTATGTATTCATTAATTTATAAGTGTGTGTGCTGTATATGAATATATGTATGGCATATATATGAAAATATATTTATACGTTTTTATCATACACAGGTACCTTCGCACATCACACACTCATATATAATAGAGAGCAAATGTATATAAAGTAATTAAATAGGTAATTAAATAGATAAATGTTTGTTATATACATAAAATAAAGAATTCAAACTCTGTAAGTATAATAAATGAAATATATAATTGATTTAAAATATTAATGAAATGTAATGTGAGATATATTTACACACCTACACGCACATCTATATAAATTTACAAAGCAATAAATTGAAGAAGCAAACGAATACAAATTAGTTATGTATATTTGTAGTTACAGCACACTTTTGTTGAGGTGACAATTGTTTAAATTATATAGTATAATCAAAAGTTTCGGTTGAAATCAATTTAGGACACAAACGTAGTGTATTTAGTCGCAGTACGTTTCATTTAACTCATTTAATTTGTGTTTGTATGACTAGCTTCATTAAAAGCGACATATTTCAATATAAAATTACCTGATTTGCAGATTTGAAATAAAAAAATTTAACAACTACTGGCTTGGATTTAGAAGTTACACACCCATAATGAAAAAAAAAAAAAACAAGTAAATATTTCGAATCCTTACCTTTTATTTTAATTGTATATATTATTCTTTACTGGAAATGTATACTTCATTTTCATATGGTACAGAACAATGCAAGTTAGTAAACATGTTAGAGTTGACTGTTCTTTGGGATGGTAATATCAAAGTTTTTCTCAAGAAAGACAGATAGCAGAGTGAGTTTGGTGGAACTCTGTAAAACTGTTTCTACCTTGTCATCCGGATTCGTATCCCCAATATTTCCGTCGACATGTTCATTACCCTTGCCTAGTGTAATATTTTCAGCGGTCCTATACCAGCGTTATAGTTTACTCGCATTGTGCACTGGTATTATTTGTGCTAGGTAACGGCTAGTGGAGGAACCGAAGTAGACATTGTGCGTACTGGATATTCTTTGGCACTTTCTAGCCATGGGAATGTGTTCCTCGGTCGAGGTGTAAAACTGTTTCGGGATGGTGGACGTTATTGGTTACGAGAACGGAGCATTATACCACTAAGTAGTCCTGGATTTACTATTAGTCTTGATATTAAAAAAAACATATTGTGTGGTTGCTAGTGTTAGGGTATTTCTTATTTCTGCGACGTCCGTTCGAATGTTACTGAGCTGTTGGTATTGTATTTCCATGTTGTGTTTTGTGTGTGTGCGTCTGGGTGGCTTGCACCTTTTGTAATGTAGAGCATACAATAGCTTCTGCTGTCATTTCGACTACGTAGCTGTGAGCGGGTTTCACCCGTATTCAAATCGTTTTTATTCAAGTCCGAACACTTTATTATTTGGTTGTATCCCATGTATTATTGACTTCTATACCATCATATGGGGATTTACATGTATATATATATATTTAATTTCCACGATAATTATGATATTATGGTAATATAGTTTAGAAAGTTACTTTCATATATAAACTACGTAATTGTAATTATTAATCTTTGATGTTTACTAAGGATTATTATAAATAAATAATGCAATGTAATTTATAATATTATTTGCTATTTCAATAGAGGTGATAAAGTATTTTAGATATATTTTTTTGCTATTTACCCATAAATGGCGTATTATTAATATAATGACGTATTTTTTAACACTATGAAAGAATAAAAGGGACGACTGTTGTTATTGTTAGGCCTAACTCATCGTAAAGTAAATACCACCATGACCGATATCCAAACTACAGTGGAAAAGGCTAACAGCTGCATTTGATTAAAAAGAGACCATGAGTGATGGCTAGAAGAATACTGAGCTTTATTTAATAACCAGTTGATCTGGCAAGCAGGGCATCATATCAGTGAGGGGGCGGTGCGCATTGATGCCGGCGAGATGTAGGCCCTGAAACGGCGTGAATTCTCTCCTGATGACCCGATACACTTGCTGGCTTCCGGTATGCGGTGTTCTCAATTGGTAGCACTTGCATGTGCAAGTTGTTTGCAAAACATTGCCATGATTTTTTTTTAAATATCGTTACTGCAGTTTTAAAAAAATACAGGTAGATTAAAATTTTTAACAAATATACAAATATATTTTATGACTGTTATATTAATTTTTCATATTTTATTTTTTTATTTTCATATTTGTTTTTGTTTTTAATTATTGACGTTCATGCTTGAAAACAAACAGATTTAAATTCAGTGTTTTCTTGGATCAGTAACTCCTCATTTATCAAACATTACACTCAATAGATTCTTACCCACAAACATGGATTTTTATAATTTTATTATAGGTAAGGACCGAAACAATTGCATTGAATTTATATTTAATATGTATTATATCATATTATTATATAAATGTAATATAATATAATATTATGTTAATAAATATTAATTTTTGAATTGACAATTGTATATCTCCATTTTCTTTTAATTTTTATAAATTTGATATATACCTATATGAATTTTAAAGTTTTTTTCTCTACTAAATTTGGTATTATAATACAGTGAGTTAAGCCAGTGAAAATTGGGATGTTTTCATCCCTATAAGGAGAATCTATTTTCCTTGTATTTGATCTGTGTGTGAGTGCGTCTTTTCGACTATCTTTGTCCCCACAATACCGTTCGACAACCAGTGTTAGTGTGTTCTCGACTAAAGCCCTTCAACGTGGTGCCTTAGAGCGGCAGCAGTCAAATAACCGGAACAAGTAAAATACAATACATACATACATATATATATATATATATATATATATACGCCTATGTTTAAGCACGCACAGAGACACAGATTTATATAAGAACGAAGGCTTTTGTATAGTCAATAACACAAGAGGCTCGAGGTTAGAGATTTACAAACGATCGTCTGAACTCTCTACGATTAATCTTCAGAATGATAGTACAATATTACGATAAACTTCCAAATTTCATTACTCCCTCCTTAGAAGATTTAAGATGAATCATTAAAAGGTAAACATTATCAAAATTTTCTATAATTAATATATTATGAAATACGGAAAAAAATATCACCATACACATCTTCGCTTATTATCTGATGTATTAGATAAGATTACGTGTGTCAGTATTATAATAAGGCATAATGACATACTAGACACAATTAGCAAAAATATAAATAAATAGCATATAAAATCATGTAATTTATATATATAAAATTGAAGTAAGTTTCAGGTGAATTATGTACTTAAATTGAGGTACCCTGTTAGGTCGGAATAGTATACACACAGAAAAATATTATGTAAATGTTAAACTTGATACATAAGTACTGGCCGAATGATGTTCATGCAGAGTATTGTACACAGTTAGATATCGTTGAGTAAAGAAATCCGCCCATGAGCTATTGGGACATCTACATTATATTAAATATAGAGTCCATTATATTTAGGAAGAGCAGATTCTGAGAAAGGTGAATAAAGTATGAGTAACAGTAGAGGTAGGGGTGTCAATCCATTCGGTCAACTGAAATAGTAGCAGAATCACTGTAAATGTTTTGCTCCGTGGATTTTAAAATACGTTAAATCGTTTTGAATGGCCATTTTGCAGTTCAGGTTTTTATCGATCAATTAAAGGAGTTGTTAAAAACGGTCGCAGTGGATTGACACCAGTACCTCCTACTGTTACTCATCTCATTTACATGTGTGTGTGTGTGAAATTGCAAACAAATGCAGTCTAAGCTTGTACGAAAACCAAACAACGTCACAAGTATTCTAATATCAGTTTCAAATTTTAGCACAAAGTTAGTAGCTTTGGGAAAGTGGTTTAGGCGGTTACATCGACCTCAGTATTTCATCTGGTACATATTTTTATCAAATGCCAACACGATGAAAGGCAAAATCGGCATCATCGAAATTTGAACTCAGAACATAAAGACTGACGAAATATTGCTAACCATTTTGACCGATCTACAAACGATTCTACTAGCTCGCAGACAACTATTATAATACTGTACCAAAATATTTATGATAGTTTCGTATTAGCTGAAGTCAAACTTTTTACCGGAATGCAATTGCGCATCAAGCTCGATTTTATATCCCCAAGATATACGATTTTAACAAGCTACATCTGTGCAATATATTACAGACTACAAATTAAATGTACCTTCGAGATAATGTGTGTTGTGAAAAGTCAATGCGTACATCCACAATATTTCTCTGTCAGCTTAGTCTTATATTCTTCCAAAGACAAAGACTGAACAGCCGCAAGTTCTGAAAGCGAATTAACACAAACATTGCAGGCGTATCGAATAGATACGGGATGTTACAAATTGTAGCTCTCATACAAATAAGCTTGTTTTATCAGAGCATACTCAGCTCAGTTTACACATTCAGGTTACTTCATACTCTCGACCATCCATCATCTACCGAAATATTGCTTTCTTTCTTTCTATCGAAGACTCAATCACGCGATGCGGATATTGGTGTCAGATGTACATAGGTGCATCATTGATGCTGGCATTACGAAAAACATTACCCCAAATAATCTGTAAGGTGGATAGTGCTATGCAAGCAGTAACTATACAGAGATAAAAGCATTAACTTTATGGAGATGTTCTAAGTAGCTAATTTGCTTGCTGCAAGATCAATAACAGAGTGCCACTTATATTCTATACATTGCGAGCTGGAATAAACTATTGCTATCTCTTCTGAACGAGTATCCACCACCGGGGATGTGCACGAATGGCTCGAAACCGTGCCGTATGGTGGTTACGTGACTGGAAAAAAGATAAAGGTTCATTTCCTTGCTTGTAATGTATATCGGGTGCAGACTGCATCGAATAACCAACTGTAGGAGGCGTCCTCCTGGGATTGAAAATAACTGTAACGTCGGTACCTGCAACCATGTTTCTGTGACAATATTTCTTCTAAGTACAGTTACTCCTTCCATCTCTTACGGCGATTTTTTTGACTAACTAATTTGATTGTTGCAAGATCAGTAAAGGTGTGTCACTTACTTTCAATATATATTGGGAGCTGGAGTAAAATACTACTATCTCAAGCAGACGATACAGTTCAGTATACTTATTACTATCGGCCTCTATAAACATTCTCTAACTACTTTGCTTTTATGTATATATCTGTGCGTGTTTACACACACGTATATATATATTATATATATATATATATACATATAGCTATAT
>NC_069001.1:27643112-27644065 GCF_001194135.2 Octopus bimaculoides | reverse complement strand
GAGGAAATTACCAATCGTACAGCTGTATTGACACTGTTTTTAACCAATGAGAAATAGTAAATTATCCAGTTAAATTTGAACTCAGTGGATCCATAAGGTTTATCACCTAATATACCTGACTTTAAACTTGGAGCACCTATAGTGCTTCAATAAAATTTAGATCCTCCAAAATTCTGCAATTGAGTAATACTTACTGTGAAGAAAATTTTGCTACATGTTGCTACTCTACTCTCTGAGTGTGAAGCAGGCAATGATGTATTCATTGCTAGAATTCCATTAATACCTACTGATTTCCCAGTATAATTTGAAAGAGTACAGTTTTGCAATATCCTTTAAAAAAATACGCAAGCACAGACATTATCAGAAACTGGTTAAAGGAGCATTTTTCTGTCATGGAAAATTGTGTCCGAAGTTCAAAACATTTTTTTAATTTATACTCAACTGGGAAAAGTTAATAATGTTGTACATAATGATTTATCATAACTTATTTTTAAAATGAGTAATCACAATAATTATTAACAAAAACTCATATATCATATTTTTGAATGAAAATCTAATTATTCGCTGTAACCCTGGCAGTGCCAGGCACTCTGCTAGTATGTATATGTGTGCGTGCGTGTACGAATAGACGAGTTAGATCAATACTAAAAACAGAGCTCAATGCTAAAAACAAGATAATGGGTATCAACACTTTAGCTGTCCCAGTTATAAGCTACAGCTACAACATCCTTAACTGGACACTAAACGAACTATGTAAAATAGACAGGAAAACAAGAAAAATAATGACAGGATATAGGATGCACCACCCAAAATCTGACATAGAAAGGCTATATATACAACGCACAGAAGGTGGCAGGGGTCTTATACAGCTAGAAAACTATTATAAAATAACCACCATAGGACTGCAAAAATACCTACTCCAGAAGCAAGGGAAACTAATACAAATAGCCACA
>NC_069001.1:27640242-27641665 GCF_001194135.2 Octopus bimaculoides | reverse complement strand
AAACTGACAGAAAAATAGACGCAAATAGGCCAGACATCATACTGAAAGACTTCAGACAAAAATCATGCCTCCTCATTGATATTACTGTCCCAATCGATATAAATGTATCTGTCGAGACCTACCAAAAACTGAGCAAATATAAAGATCTTGAAATAGAAATTAGCAAAATGTGGAACCTGAAGACGAAAACAATACCTATTGTCATAGGTGCCCTGGGAATGACAGCGAAACGGGCTGATTACTACCTAGCTCAGATACCAGGAAACCCCAAAATGGCTGAAGTTCAAAAGATAGTGCTCATGTGAACTGCCCATATCCTACGTAAAATACTGTCTATGTGATCTCAAATTTATAACAAACATAATTTTCTTATGGTTTCTTAAACATTCACTAGAACAAAACTGTACAAATCCAAATATATGGTACCCTAGGCATAACACCTACAGGAACTTCTAACTTGTTGTCTCTTGAGGTCTCTGGGTGAGACTTGGATCCAACTTGTACAAATGCAAAACAAAAGTCAAACATAAAAAAATAAGAAGAAGAAGAAGAAGAAGAAGAAGAAGAAGAAGAAGCATTAAGGACCAACTATGCTCAAGGACAAACGTTAAGGTCCAACAGTGTAAAATGCAGAATGGACAACACTAGCGACAATGACAAACACAGAATGTGTGATGAAAGAGGCGAAACGACACATCGTTAGGGAATACCAGAAATTGGCACAATGTGAATACAATAGACGATATGACAATGTGGTAAGAATGATGCATTTCGAGTTCAGTGGAAATCACTGGCCACAAAGAGTGAAGACATGGTATGAGCAAACCTCAGAAGGATTTCCCAAGAATGAGAATTGCAAAATCTCAGTGCGATCAGCTGACCAGACATCGGAAACCGGACATGGCATATCGCGATGACAATGCGAAGGAAGAAGGAAAAAATAAACAATTATGACGATTTGAAGTGAGAAACACGAAGGTTGTGGTCAATGAGGACATTAGATGTAATACCAATAGTAATTGGCGCACTTGGCAGTATCAGCACTCAACTAACAACATTGATCAAAAACATTGATAGAAGTGTGAAGGTGGAACACCTACAAAAATCAACATTGCTTGAAACTACAAGAATTCTTCGCAGGGTTCTTCAAGTATGACCAGCAAACAAGTGTCACCTTAGTCTGCCGGCTGTAGACAGTTGGCACTTTGCATGATACCCAGCAAAATAAGCTGTGAGTTTTAATGTGCATCTCTCATCATGAGCAGAAGTGGTGGGGGAGCATCATAGCCATGTGTGGAGAGGAATTCTTTGGGTTTGAATAATTCACCTTTGGAAACATGGGTGTTTTGCTCAACGTCCTTAAACAAAACCTTATTCAGAGACCTTTTGAGCAGAATGGGCTACTCGACCCGAAACAAATTCT
>NC_069001.1:27633368-27640232 GCF_001194135.2 Octopus bimaculoides | reverse complement strand
TGCTCAACGTCCTTAAACAAAACCTTATTCAGAGACCTTTTGAGCAGAATGGGCTACTCGACCCGAAACAAATTCTAACTAGGCCCCCACCTGCGAGGCCATGCGCTGTTTATCTTGATATGAAATCACCATGTCACGCACATATGGTTGTGATGCATGTGCCTGGTGTACCCTTATCAGCCGGGAAGTCATGATGGGTATAATGGGCTTCATATATTTTATCCCAGTGTCACTTTGATGGCATGCGCTCCTCTCTCACTCAATAATAATAAACAATGATATAAACTGATAAATGACTAAATGCTCGGCTGCGTCGTACACTACACTGTATGGCAATGTGAGCAACACCAACAATAATATCAGTAAAACTATATACACATGTGTGTGTGTGTGTGTGTGTGTGTGTGTGTGTGTGTGTGTGTGTGTGTGTGTGTGTGTGTGTGTGTGTGTGTGTGTGTGTGTGTATACGTGGTATACTACACGCAAGTATGATCCCAAATAAACTGGCAGATGAGGTGATGTCGTCTTTAGATAATATTCTGCTTCTATCGTAATGTTTACGTCCACATAGTTTTTCTCGGTTTCCTGTAGATTTGAATTGTTCCGAGCTTCGTTGTTATATCACATTGTAATTCTATTTCTAGCGTGCTTCGATTGTCTGGTAGCTGAAGTTTTAATTGTTTGTGTTGTATTTTGATTAATTTAATGTTTAAAGGAATATAAGTGCTATATATCTAATAGGATTGCGATCAGGGTTTTAATTTGCTATTAATGTCAGTTCGTAGAAATTTACTGGTTACGGAATTAATTTATAGATGTTAGCTAGTAATTAATTAAGTTAAGGTGGGTCAGGAACACATACAGATTTATAGATCTACATACACATACGTACTTAAAATATATATATATATATATATATCAACTGTACACATATTTATACATGGATATATACATACATATAAGCGTCTGCATATATATGTATGTATGTATACATATGTGTGTATGTTGATATATATATATATATATATATATATATATATATATATATATATATATATATATATATCCACATCTGAATTTATCTTTCCAAATTGTTATATATACATGTGTGTATGTATGTAATTATCTATATATGTGTATGTATGTTTGTTTGTGCGTGTGTGCGCGTTTGTTTGTGAATGTGTGTGTATATGTATGTGTTTGTGAAGTATCAATGATTTATATAACAGAAACGTGAAATTCGCTATGACTCCGATATCATGTATCGAGTACTGATTTTCTGTCTTTTTGTGTGGACAAATATTTGTGCCAAAACACACGCAAGCACACATACACAAACACACACACACACACACACACACACACACACACGTACGCACATGCGCACACACACAGAGGCACAAGGATACATACATATACCCACACAAACAAATAATAGAGCGTGTGCTGTATATTACACACACACGAGTACATGCATGTGGCTGTGCGTGAATACGTTTTCCTGTATGCACCTTAGTGCCTCCGCGCGTACGCATGTGCGTGTGGGTGTGTGTGTGTGTGTGTCTGTGCGTGCGTGCGTGCGTGCGTGCGGGTCTGTGTGTGTGTGTGTGTGTTCCATACACTTTATTACCATACTAACAATCGGGATGCAGTAATTTCTCAGTGGATAAAATTAATGTTGATTTATCGAAATATCTCCTAAATACTGTCAAATATTTCTCCCTTGTTGAGTTTAAAGTATAAAGAAAGAGTCAGATTGTCTGGCCATTCATTCTATGGAAGATTCATCGGCCTAACTGAGAGAGGATAAATTGCAAGTAAAATTGTCAACATTAACCGCATAAATAGCAAATATTATTCAATTATGAAACTTGAATCTTTTACTCGACCTCTCTTATTCCTCACTTCTCTTTCATAGTCCTTATAGATCCTGCACACAGGCACTCATACAAACACACACATATATATACATATACATATACATATATGTATATATATATATACATGTATATCCTCACACATACACAAACATATGTATATACATATATATGTATATATACATATCTGTTTATATACACTTTTACACACGCACATTATGTGCGTGTATATATATATATCCTAAATACTATATATATATATTTAAATGTATTGTATGTATATATATATGCGTGTGTGTGTGTGTCGGTGATCGTGTGTGTGATTGTCGGTGAGTGTGTGTGTCGGTGTGAGTTAATGTCTCTGTGGGTGTGTGTGTGTGTCGATGCGTGCATGTATATCAATTCGGTTTATCTCATTAGTTAAGCAATCACTGCCTCTAGCACATATCATTGGACGCTACTCTGTCGGACTCTTTAATTCTTCTTTCAGTTTTTTTTTTCCAATCGCATTAATTACCTCTATTGATAAACTAATACATAATTAACTATATATTGTGCATTCGAATGTCCGAGTGCTTGAATGCTTGATTGCAAGCGTCTGTATATGTGTGTATGTGTGTATATGTGTGTATATGTGTGTGTGTGTGTGTGTGTGTGTGTGTGTGTGTGTGTGTGTGTGTGTGTGTGTGTGTGTGTGTGTGTGTGTGTGTAAATATACATGAGTATATTTCTATTTTTGTTCAGTGGTTGTCGTTTTGAATCTCATGTTCTTATGTCTTTGTTGTTATGTTTTTAATACTGGACATCGAGGAGTCAATTGCTCCATAATTTCAGTTGCTATGATAAGGTTGAAATCACGTATTCCTTGATCGTGACCTTCGTACTACTGTGGGAAATTAGGAATATGGCTTTGTTGCTTATTCCTAGTTGCTGCCCGTAGAAGAAATGATGGTTCCATATTTACTTCCCAGATTCATCACAGTGGCGAAAGTGACATGTCAATTGTCCCCTTACACGTCTGAATCTATGGGAAGAAATATGTCGGCGAGCTGGAAGAAGCGATAGCATGCCGGCGAAATGTTTAGCGGCATTCAAATTCCGCCGAAGTCCAATTTGATTTTCATCTGTGCGCGGTCGATGAAATATGTACAGATGACCATTGGGGTTGATGTGATCGACTTACCCACTCACCCGAAATTGCTAGTATTATGCCAAAATTGAAACTGATCTCTACCGGAAAAACAGGAGCAGCGTGTACGTTCCAGCGAATTCTTATATTTCTAAATAAGAATCCAGAGAATACTTATATAGAAGTCTTGAAAAATGTTTTCGCTTTGACGAACTATAGCACAGGTTCTTTTCCAAGTAAGCTTTAATTCTTCTTTCGAAAGGAATTTAGAACGGTAAATCTCAACACGAATACAGGAAAGCAGACTTGCAAAGCCATTTCGTTTTCAAACATTTTTGGAGGAATCAGACTGTATTCGCACTAACGTAAGCCTTGTTGTATTCTGGCAATGAACTCATTGCAATCTTCTTCAGGTTTCTGATTTGATTTCGTAAAACAGTAACGGGCTGTGTACACATTTTAGCAGATCCCGAAAGTTCATTCAGTAAACTAAACACTTTAGTTAATGTGGCAGATTCTGTAATTCTCAAGGCGTCGAAGTGTCTTTGTCCTTCTTCCCCAAGAAATTGGAGTATTAACTTCATTTTGTGACATTCTGATTATTGAATGGTTGGTTGTAGTATCGAAATTAGTTCTAAATAGTTAAAAAACGAACGTTTCCAGTGATTCCATATAGTGGGGGGTGGTTTGTCTGAAGTAGTACTCCATAGTTGTGTGTGTAAATGCAACATAGCACACATCTCATCCTCGTCACCAGGTACTAAGTACCAGTAATATGTAATTCTGGCCATAGCCTAATGAAAACAAGACACTGAACGCACACTGTAGATATGACTGGCTTAAAAAAACATTTATTGTTAAAAACAATTTGCAGCAGGTTTTATAGATATGAAAAGAACCAATCACAATTAACCATCCTACACACGTATACACGCATCACAGACTGAATGATACATAATACGCAGTCGTAAGTTCAACTTGTATCACAAATGCATATTGAAGATGGGCGGGAAGTTAGATTTAGATAGGGAAAATTTAGTACTTCTTAGGAAAACATAGACTGCATCACTATTACTAGCGCGCATAAAATGCATGCTATCTTATCGAAATTCACACAGCAGTACATTACACACACATATATTTCTCAAAATTCAAGTATTCATGTATCTATCCATCCACCCATCCATACATACATACATACATAGATACATCTATGTGTATCTATGTATCTATGTTGTCATATATTTCTCTACAGTCAGACAATCACAAACATATAACAAGCTTATATAATTCCTTAAATCTTTTTCTACTCATCACATTTATCTCCCTTAGCTATCGTTCCTTTGGCTACAAAGCATTGACATCTGATACTTTATTCATTATATATGCTGACGATATGTATTAACGATTAAATTTTGACATTATAACGAGGGGTAAGAATTTGTTAGATGTATCTGCTTACTTTCAAATACTATCTCTTATCTGGTCAATATTTATTGCCACATAATTTATGTTCATTAACATGCAGCAGTCATTAGTTAACGACTAAATGTATTTACTGAAATCAATCCCGTTTGCATTTAACGTATTCTGTATTGTAAAGTAATGAAAACCAAATTTATCTGTGGGATTTGATCTCAGAACGTAAACCACATGCATACATACATACATACGTACGTATATATATACATACATACATACATACATACATACATACATAAATCAGCTGTCCTGCGGATGTCAACATCCCACTAAAGATTAGAGAAAAAGAGAACAACTACGCCGAGCTACTGAGAAATTTACAGATACTCCACCCAGACTACAAATTCACATTCATACCCGTGATTGTTGGGGCATTGGGATAGGTAACGAACTGCCTCAACAAAAACCTGGAAAAATTAGGGTTCACAAAACCTGAGAGAAAAAGGCTAATTAGAAGACTATAGATTCAAGCCATCAATGGAACTGTAAAGATATGTAAAACTTTCCAAAAATTTAGCACATAAATACATATGCATGCATCTAAAACGCATCCATAAAACAAACATACAAATGGGCGCATACACTAACACCAAATACTGCACACACACACATATGCACAAATACCTAGATGATGTTGATAAAAGTTCCAATGAAGGAGCCTTGAATCTATGTTAGAGTCCGGCTCTTTCTCTGTGGACAAGAAATACAGAAATTAAACTGATTGATAACATACATACATATGAATTTGGCATGTAGATAGTTACTACAAACAACATGGCTGGACACAACATCAACAATACGAGCGAGGAACAGAACGAAGATAACAGCTCAACAAATAAACAAATTCTTTTTAGCTGTAGTTATGAATTGAGTAATGATCTATTTAACTGCTACAAAAAAGCGAAACAAAACCCGGCTGTTGGCTATATGAATCGACTGAAATCATATTGGGACGATCTACATCCAGAATTGAATCATTTTACGGCGAAGCATCAACCCCAAGGAGCAACATTTGTAGAACATAGGAAGATTGTTAGTAATTGCAACTTTATTTAAAAATCGAAAATTAACCTTCTTCCCAAATCTATAAACAAAACAAAAACGTGAATGATATAAGACCACAACGTGGTTTCGCAAAAAGTTAAGAACGCCCAATATGGTAGAAGCCATAGCCACCCACAATAAAAAGGAATACTGGTAAAATGTTCCAGTGAAGACCTCAATAAAATGTATGAACAAGAGACCTGATATAATGATTTGGGATAGAGAGTAGAAATTGTGTACAGTTGTGGAAATTAGCTGCCCAGCGATGTTAACATAAAACTGAAGATTAGTGAAAAGGAGAATGCCTATGGTGAATTGATAAATCTGCAGTTACTCTATCCAGATGATAAGTTCAGGTTTATACCTGTAATTATTGGGGCCCTGGGATATGTAACACACTGCCTAAATTCCAATCACTTAATTATATTTGAGTATGTCTAGATAAGCAACTATATGCATGAGAATACATGCATAAAACATACAAATCTGCCCATATATATACAGGAGTGGCTGTGTGGTAAGTAGCTTGCTTACCAGCCACACGGTTTCGGGTTCAGTCCCACTGTGCGGCACCTTGGACAAGTGTCTTCTACTAAAGCCTCAGTCCGACCAAAGTTTGTGAGTTGATTTAGTAGACGGAAACTGAAAGTAACAGATTGTATATGTGTGTGTGTGTTCATTTGTGTGTCAGTGTTAGTCCCCCATCATGACTTGACAACCGATGTTCGTGTGTTTACGTCCCCGTAACATAGCGGTTCGGCAAAAGTAACCAATTGAGTAGGTAATAGGGTTACAAAGAATAAATCCCGGGGTCGATTTGTTCGACTCAAAAGGCGCTGCTCCAGGACGGCCGCAGTCAAATGGTTGAAACAAACAAAAGAATAAATTAACAAACATACATACATAGATGCACACACACACACACACACACACACACACACATTTGTCAGTTTGTGCCTCTCAGATCCACTCGTAAGATATTGGTCGGCCCGAGGCAATACAGGCAATAATTTAAACAAGTCTCCAGGCAATGGGACTCAACCCGGAACCATGTGGTAAGGAGCAAGCTATCTATCGCAGTCGCACTATGATTGTTTCTCCGATACAAAAACACGTGATTTTGGTAAGTGTGTGTATTACTTTCACAATAAATATAACCGTTCACTCCTTATTTTGCATATATGTCTAGGTATTGTTAAATCGGTGATCCGGTACTCAACTCTGTGGGTGTCTTCTGAGAAGTAATATAAAAATAATTTTCAATCTGCCATTAGGTATAAGGCGTTGAATTCTTCATGTTTCTTAACATGAAAATATAGTTCCATATTTCGT
>NC_069001.1:27623279-27633358 GCF_001194135.2 Octopus bimaculoides | reverse complement strand
TATATGTGTGTGTGTGTGTATGCATATGTTCGTGTATACACACACACGCACACACACACACACACACACACACAAAAATATATATATACATATGTATGTGTGTGTGTATGTACGTAAGATACTCTATATTTACGAGATGAGGAATTATGTACATTATTTACATTATTTACATTTGACGGCTATTTGTCCTCATCTTGTTTGTTGTTAACACAACGTTTCCGCTAATATACGCCCCAGCCTTCATGAAAGCTGGAGGGTATATCAGCCCACACATATATCTATATATATATATATATATATATATATATATATATGTGTGTGTGTATATATGTGTATATATGTAACTATCTCCGTCCCAATCCAAGATCGACTCTGTTTAAGTCGGCTTGTTGGCACAATTATCATGCCAAACCAAATGCTAAGGTTCATTTCATTTGTGTTTACGTTCCTAGTACAGATTCTGCCGACGTCGACTTTGCTTTGATCCTTTCCGGCTCGATACAATAAATACGACTTGAGTACTTGGGTTCTTGTAATCGACTTACCCACTCCCTAAAATTGCTGTCCTTGTTCCAAAATTTGAAACCAATTTTTGGATAAATATATTTCCTGGAATGATATTCACTCAGTTTCCGTGAATCCCATAAATATTTTCATCCACATACATTTCATAAATAACAACCTCTTATATCTTAGTTGTATTATTTCTAGAGAAAATACGCATGGATGCAAACTAAGATTGTTTAGTTGAAGACAGCAGAAATTGCGAATACTTCCTGTTAGTGTGACATATAATGCACAGAAGTGTAGAACCTTCTATTAAAGATTTACTACAATGATGCTTCAAGTCTGATGTAAATGTTATCCGGAATATTATGCGAAAAGCAAATGTTATCCAAGATCCATTAGGATTTTGATAGAATTTTGTACAGACCTTTGCTGCTTTGTTTGTTCTCTGCATACGTATCACAGAGTAATAAAGATTTTGAAGATTACCATTAAGCAATACTTATAAAGAGAAATACATACAAGTTGCCTAAATGGGAGAACCCTCATTTCATTTCTCGGTTTATCAAAAGTAACCATCATATCACTGTCTGACCTTATTTTAATAGAAAGCACTCGTATGATATTGAAATCTGAAAATTAATTACGTCCAAAACGACTGCATTGTCAAAGATAAAGTTTTTGTTCATAAGTCTCTTCCATTACGAATGAAATGGGGTTAAACATCACCAAGAATTACAACTATATTATAAGAGATTTTATTTTATACATTACTTAACTATACATTGAGGAATAATAAAGTTGATACTTTCATGATATATACGCAGTTTGAAACTCTTCCAAGATCGTGACATATGTTAAGACTATCCCTTCTTATGATTTGAAGGCTTAATAACTAGATCTTTTGTAATAAACGATAGTAGGTTGCGATTTTCACTTGCCTAAGCTTGTAACAAAACTATCCAAATTGATAATATTACATGAAAATTATTTCGCATATACTCGTAATTTAGATATTCAATCTTACTCGGATATGAATACATTCGTCTTTCACTGGAACATAAGGACAGTATGTATGTCATTTGTCTTTCATCACTGTACGATAAGGGCAGTATGTATGCCATTTGTCCGCACGACCACTTTGAATCCCGAAGAAAATTGGACAAATACAAGAACCAAAGACATTTGAACATTCTGATATGCTATCTCGAATACCGAAGAATAATAATAATGCTAGTTTATAATAGCTTTCTCATTCCTGCATTTCATTTAATAATAATATGTACAAAGCAAACTATATAAATCGCATAAATCTTTCGTATCCACTCAGAAGATAGTTATAAAGTTTGCCGATTAAAAAATAGAATACAAGCAGAAACAGAAAATAGTTTTAAAACTTATAAAAGGAACCGATAATGAATTAAGAGCTTTCCATTGTCTGAATTAACAACTAACAATAGAAGAAATGTCATTGTTATTATTTATAGTCCTTATATAAAATCTATTTCTAAGCTTAAATGAGATTTTGATTTTCATTAAGTATGAAAACTATAATTTTATAAATCATTCAGTGAATCATAGATGTCAACAATGCAGGAACAGTAAACGGTGATATATTTTTCACCTTTTGTCCACTCTAAGAATGAAAAAAGACCAAATTTCAATCAAATTTGAATACTACAATCACTGTGTGTTAATAATGAATTCTAAGTCTGGCACAGAGCCAGGTATTGTTTTGGTGGAATGAATATGTCGATATATTTGAATCCCAAGTATCTAACTGGTATCTGTTACATATAGCCAAACGGAAGTCTGCATAATGATATTCACGTAAAATACAAACTAGAATAACTAAATGGAGACTGCAATTTACTGTATCCCGTCTTCTATACACCCGATCGTTCAACGTGCTACATTTCATCTATAATAAATAATGTATAATAAATATAATGAATAATGTTAAATCTCTGAACGAGGTGTTAACAGTAACTGCACGATAAAGTGAAGTATATTTGCCATTTAAATGTGGCTGACCCCTAAGGGTGGATGTTACTGTTGCTTTTAGCCCCAGGAGAACATCTCCTCCAGCTGGCTTATCGACACATATCTGTGTCCTGTCTATTTTTGCCAAGGGAAGTTATCCTTCCCATCTTGATCTGCGATACGTACGGATCCGAGTTTCAGGGTTATTTCCCTTCTTCAGCGTACGATAATCGCCGACCTTTGATGAGAATGACAATCCCTTGGCAATATATAAGTCTTTTTCCAGTGAAGTTATTCACTGATATCGAAAAAGTGAAAAGCAACAGTAACATCCACCCTTAGGGGTCAGCCACAAATATAATGAATGTTTGTAACTTAGCGCATTTACAGTTATAATTTCTGCTAAACTTGGTGCTAAGGGTCTATTTGATTACATGAATTACAATACTTGACTGGTATTATGGCGGTGAAATTATGATGGGCAAAATCGACCTTGAAATAACAGGCAAGCAGAAAGTAAAGCCAGAAGATTGTAAAAGCATTTTGTCCGATGCACTAAGTATGCTTCCAGCTGTCTGTTTCGCATTAGTACTAATTATTTTTGCTATGATTACGATGGCTGGAATTTTCGAGGTGGAGTCTAGTCGGTTATATGAACACCAGTGCTCAGCTGGTACTTCTGATATCGACCGAGAAAAGATGAACGGTGAAGAATTGCCTCTAAGAATGCTGTGCTCTCTGTTCTACCAGTTCTCCGCCTCGCATTAATAATAATTTTGGTTTCACATTTTTGCACAAGGACAGTAACTTGGGGTTGGTGTAAGTTGGTGTGCGATTGCTTTTCCGTTTGTCGATCCCAAAAGGATGGAAGGCAAAGGCGACCTAGGCGGAATCATACTAATCCGGGTTGCAAATTTTAGCACAAGGCCAGCAGTTTATGAGGAGGAGCCAAGTCTATTAAATCGACCACAGTGCTCAAATGGTACTTAATTTATCGACCCCGAAACGATGAAGATCAAAGTAAACTTTAGCGTAACTTGAACTCTGAACATAAATACAAACGAAATACCGCTAAGCATTTCGCCCGGCGTATAAAGGATCCCTGCTGTTGGCTGTATTTTTTTTTTATTCTATGAACTCCCAGAGAGGCGGATTTGACTTCGGCAAAATCGAACTGCAATTTTAATAAACTAGAACACATAGTGCAATAGATTTTCCAATGCTGAATATATTTCCCCAATCCACCACTTATCTTAATTACGCTTCGGTCCTTGACAGTGAGGTTGGTTATTTCCGGCCAAGGATGGGCAGAGCATTTCTGTCGCCTTTGTTATTCAACAAGCTGTGGAGGAAGAGTTGGATATACTGAAGCCCGCTCCTCTTGCCTGCGACCTTCTGCAAACCTTTCATTTGCTTTCCAAGTTATCGATTCCATGTAAAGCACGCGCAGTTGACTCACACTACTACACTTAAAATGATTGACTCGTTGACCAGGATTATCAGTTTCTTGTCTCTAAAATTCTCGCCAAAGAATGAGCACAACTTGGTATTAACATTTTCAGAGTCAGTAGCACTCAAAACATTATACCAATCCCTTCCGACCCCGAGACACATATCAACAAATCCCAACATTACAAACCGTCCACAGTGCTATAACATGGTAGCCACAAGACGTCTGTCAATGGCTTTGCTGTTGTCAATGAAGACCAGCTTTATATTTTCTGACCCACACATTGGCATAATACCAATAAGGGGTCTGTATTTTATTTTAGCCTATTTTGAGAATGATTTCTCGTTCCCAAACAAGCGTATTATTCCATATGGCTTAGCCATAAACTTGAAACTGTTGCTGATATATTATTATAACATCATACACCAAAAATGTCAGACTACTATTATTCTAATATATTCTTTCACTACAAACGTGTTAAGTTAGTAGAATCAATAAGGCGGTTGTAAATAGGTTATGCAAAATTCGTTCCTTCTTTCAGTGCTTTATGCTCTGAGGTCATGTAAAGCAAAATTTTAATTTGCATTAATCCAACCGTTGCATCCATTCCAACGAAGTGCAAAGCAAATATTAATTTGAATATAAGCAGCAAAACCATGAAAGAAACTAACGTCCCTTTAAGAAAGATTTATTTTATTTTTGCTTACTCTGTGAGATGGCGAAATTATTAGCACATCTGATGAAGTGCTTAGCGGCATTTCGACTTTGCCTTTCCTCCCTTCGAAGTCGATAAAAGAAGTACCACTTGAGCACTGGGTCGATGTTATCGACTTATCCCATCCCCTAATATTGCTGGTCTTCTGCCAAAATTTAAAACCATTAAATGCGGCAAGATGGCTAAGCCACTAGAACGCCGGTCAAAATGCTTAGCAGCATTTCATCTGTTTTTAAGATCAGTGCTCAAATTCTGCCGAGGACAACATTACCTTTCATTCTTTCACAGTCAAGAAAACAATTATCGGTTATGCCATGGGGTTATAGACAAAACCACTCCCCCTCGAAAATTTCAGGCATTGTGCCACAAGAGAAAGGATATTTAATATAAAGATAAATTTGATGATAGTGATGCTGGGAATGAAAATATTTTGGGTAGTACCATGTATATGGCACTGCAGTCTTCACGTGCAGATAGTTCAAAGAACACAGCAAACGGAGATGATTATATCATAAAATAATGAAGAGGCATGTGCGAATATAAAAGTGACAGTGGAAATGAGATCATTTGGTTTTCTGAAATTTGAGAAATCGATAGTTAATTGTCTTGACATTTTCATAAAAAATTAAACTTCTGCATTATGTAATATTTTTTTAATAGAATATTTAACACATCAAACAAATCAAAGAACAAATGTACACACTCATATTTAACATATAAAAGATGCGTGTCTGTGTACGTGTGTGTGAGCGTAAATGTGTGTTATATACATATATATATATCATTATATGTATACACACACACATAGATAGATAGATAGATAGATAGATAGATAGATAGATAGATAGATAGATAGATAGATAGATAGATAGATAGATAGACAGACAGACATATAGACAGACAGACAGGCAGGCAGGCAGACAAATGCATATTCGCACATAAACACAAACAGAGAAAGACTCAATTTCCTACACTGGGTATGTACACACATATACAATCTTGGATATAAACTTTTATTGAATATTTTAGATATATCCAACTTTCGTTCTTTCTACATTTTCACTGAGCTAAAGAATATTTCACAGAAGAATTTTATGCACATGAACATCATAGTACAAAAGTGGTACACATTATATATTGTATGTGTGTGTGTGTATGCGTCTATGTATATATGTATATATGTGTATGAGTGTGTGTATGTGTATGTATATATGTGAGAGTGTGTGTATGTGTAGATATACATACATATACACACAGGTAGATACACTTTTAAATTACTGCATATAGGTAATGAATAGTATTTTGCTAACAATACGTTTTCGTAGAGTTATGGGCTAAATGATATGTAATAAATTAGATCAAAATTAATGGCTTGAATTAACTGTATATTATTTCCAAGAGGATTTGTACATGCATATTGGAATGTGATTAATCTGGAGAAATACATAAATAGAGTGGAGGAGCCACACGTCATGAACAAAATAAGTTCATTTCAGTCCGGAAATGTGAAAGACATTCTTTGATTTTTCTAAAATCGAAAAAATTTCGTGGTTGAATCAATTTCATTTTCCCACTCCTCAACAGGTACTATTTTATCGATTTAATACTCAACTGGTACATCTTTATTTCATTGCCCCCGAAAGGGATGAAAGGAAAGTTGATATCGGCGAAATTTGAACTCAGAACATCCACGTGGACGAAATGCTACTAAGCCTTTGCAAGACATGCTAATGATTCTGCTAGTTCGCTGCCCTATAAACAAATTAAGACATTAATAAATCTATCAGTGTCGAATGTATGTGTCGATGAGTCTGAGGAAGCGGTTAAGTATATTTAGTGCCCGCTTCATACTATATGGTTGGTTGTAACATAAGATTTTCCACACTTGACTTTTAGGGATTTAAGCTGGCAAAATGTTTTATAACCTCTTAAGTAGCTAATGTCAGGAGTGGCTTGTACGGGTTAGCTATATTGAATTGTCTTTCATTTGCGAATAGGAGGGAAGAAACGTTTAATAATGTTATTTCTAATTAGTTTGATAATTGATGGTGGGAGTTGCAGCCTCAATATTAATGTTTCTTCATTTGTCTGGCGAACGAGATAATATTTACCTGTGCTAAATCTCATATCAATTTCTACATTATTGATCGATGCTGGAATTGGCTATAATTATTATTTAAGATAAATTGTGTGAATGTTATAATTAATTATTTTTCTATGGGGCCCTTTGAGGCTGTTGTATAAATTATTTTGATTGTTCAGTCATAGGAGTGCAGATATGCTGGAAGATCTGCAGGACCGTTTATCAGTCAATCAAAAGGATCTCATGATTCCCTTCTGGCAGTATTTGATTTCAAAATATTTGTTAACGAATCACTGTTTTACACATTTATGTCTCCTATTTTCAGAGATATCTTGAAGTATTGATGAACAACAGTCAACGTCGCTGGAGAATATAAAAATAAATGTGGTAGTTGAGAAAAACTGACATGGACGATTGGAAACCGTCTGAATATTAAAAAATAAAAAGTTGGCCTGTAACATGATGTATCGGAACTATTATCAAAATGCTGACATCATGACAACTGATTAATGCTGTAAATGCACTACGATTTATCATGTATAATGAAGACTATAAAACACTGGCCAACAGGAAGTTAATGATGTTAAAATGTGTCTCCAGTGAGGGTGAAGTCATGACGCCCAACGCCTTTGACCAATGCCTTTGGCTCAATTCGGACGGCTATGAAAAGTTAATGAAGATTGTTGAAAGTCTCGTAGGACAGGATTGTTGTTGCAAGGCCATACTTCGCAGCAGGATTCGCCGTCTTGCCACATCTCGTAAAAGGGCTAGAATTAGTTACCGGCGAATGTCTTAGCCGCTATTTCTGACTACGTAATTCCACCGATTGTAATTTCTTGGATACTTATGCTTTGGAGGCCGTTGAGAAATTTGTTCATATATCGTTTGAAGATAACGGGGTATTTCTATTTGATATGATTTTTACTAGTGTTAAATAGAGTGTGGCTTCCTGAGGAAAAGTAAGCCTGAATTATGTAAAGTATGCTTGACATGTGGTCCCAGTTATACTGATTCCACTAAAACGTGAGCTGGCATCATTAAATTACAATTAAATGATTTAGTTAAAGGAATGATTCGGTAACACGAACAATATAGAATGGCTATCATTGTATTAGAAACGTTTAGCATATCTTATACAATATATATAATTTTTTATTTATTTATATGTGTGTGAGTGTGTGTATCTCTGTCTGTCTGTGGATGTTTGTAGCATAGTAAACGCGAATTGTGCTTAAAAATTAATATAGCTGTTTCTGTAGAAATTTACGTATAAATTTATATCCACGTAAAAATATTACATAATCATATAGAATCCACCATCATAAGGAAAAATATGAAGCAGCTAACATTGGTAGAACCATTGAGCAAATGCCATTCAAGGAATCTTGGCTATTTCGAAGACGACTATATAGATACCTGATATTTTAAACTTTTACCAGATAATGGTGGATCATGTAATGTAACGCAATTTTTACGAGCAACAATTGTGCATATGCATTCGTTTTTAAATGCCGTTTACTACTTTTATACCTACGCCCCACAAAGTATGCACATGCGACTGGGATCAATCTTAACAAGTCGGAGTTGTACGATATGCTATCCGTACTTGAGGTCTGCAATGTTGTTTTACTTCACCGTCATCTCTATCTGTTTGTATCTAGCCATTTTATGGCGCCATACATATTGATGTGCCTTCATTCTTAAGCAATAGTTATGATACACACACACACTCACATATATATGTGTGTGCAGGCGTGGCTGCATGGGAAGAAGCCTGCTTCGCACATAATTCAGGGCCCAGTCCAATTGCGTAGCATTTTAGACGAGTGCCTTTTACTATGACCTCGGACCGACGAAAGCCTTGTGAGTGGATTTCGTAGACACAAACTGAGAGAAATATATATATATATATATATATATATACATACACTCTTTTATTCTTTTGTTTTACCTGTGTCAGTCATTTTATTGCAGTTATGCGGGAGCACAGCCTTCAAGGCTTTAGTCGAACAAATCAGCCACAGGACTTGCTTTTTTAAGCGTAGCTGAACTACTATGTTACGGGGACGTAAATACACCAACATCGGTTGTCAAGTGGGGGGACAAACAGACAGAAACCACACACGCACATATGATATATGTACACACACACACACACACACGCACACACACACACACACACACATATATTTCATCGTCATAACGTGTGGAGATGAATCAGTTGTTTCCTTCATATAGGCGCTCCTCCTTTAATATTTATTATTCCTAACAGTGACTATGATTCCATACAGTAATCAAATAGACGGCACGAACGAATCTATGGGGGCTATGATAAATGAGAACATTTTCGTTTTCTGAGATTTGAAAAATCGATAGTTAATTGTCGTGACATTTTTGTCAAAAAAAAAAGTTGCAAGATTTCCTGTATTTGCTTTGGTCGAAATTTTAACTTCTTCAAATGTCGTAGTACGTATATACCTTCGCAGACAAACCAATATAATTCTTTTCATATGTCATATATGTGTATGTTTGCGTGAATAAGCCTGTTTCTCACTTGATGTGTGTATGTATAAGTGTACTTTCCTATTGATATGTGGAGTGTGTAGGTGTGTGTGTGTGTTTGTGTGTGACTTTTTCTGAGTGTACGTGTGCACGTAGATATTTCATTAAGCCTTTGGATACAGCGTTGACAAAATATATCGTATGCATCATATAGAACTTGCCACTATGTGTTATCAGCTGAAGAACAGCTTGTTCGTATCAGCGTCGTAATGAGTTAGTATTCCCGCATTTATATGCACACTTCATCTAAAACTCAGTTGAAACGAGCTTGCCAAAATGTAAAACGCTTCACTATAAGTACTATACACCCGATTTGTATAGGCATTTTACTTTTGAACATCTATTGTCTCTGATTGCTCTCAAACAATTTCGAGACGCGCATATAGTGATCATGTTTGTGTAAGATTTCACTCACTAGGACCGAAGCAGTGGCTATTGGGTCATTGGGTAGTTCACATCAGAATCATTCGAATACGTTATGTAGGTCATATACAATGTTGATTTGAGAAATATCTCCTTACTAATACTGTAAAGTGACGCATATATATATGCATGCATATATCTCTCAGTATCTGTGTGTGTGTGTGTGTGTGTCTCCCTCTCTTCATTTCGCCATAGTGACACTAAGAACCAGATGACAGAAGTGAGTACGTTAATGCTTTAGGGTACAAAGTTAGGATAGTAGAAGCCGAAATATCAAGTATTAAAAGACACAGAATAGCAGTTACGTCTGGATGTGACTAAATCTCCATTCTCCTATTGGTTTTCTATTATATATA
>NC_069001.1:27622479-27623178 GCF_001194135.2 Octopus bimaculoides | reverse complement strand
ATATATATAATTAAAATAGATGCCCTGTCAGAATAGTGAATAATATGTCAATCTTGACATCCTCTCATATGGCCGCTTGGTACACAAAAGGAGAGACAGATTGTGGCAGACGAAATTTGTCTGTCACAGAATTCGTTCTATTGAAATTAATGAGTAGGAAGCACGGGTCCCTGCATACCAGTCAAATCTCGCGTCTACAAAATACAGAACATTAGCATTTCTTCACGTGCTGATGTTACAAATACTTAATTTTAATAAGCCTGGTGTCTTATTTCACTCTGAAATAATACCAGATATGCAGTGTCGCATTGAACATTTTCAGTATTTTTCCGCTTGTCACTTTTCTGAGCCCGCAACCCGGATTTGCAGCGGATGGCTTGGCCTGGTTTGTCAGCAGACTATGTCTATGAAGTCAGTAGATTATATCTATGAGAAGGTCTACGAGTTGCTGTGCACGCCTTGTTGATTTAGCTTGTGCAATCGCGGGCGAGGCGACTATCCGATACCTAGCCGAGTGGGAGGGCGTTGCAGCGTGCATAGAAGCCGGGGATGGGAACTCAGGTGAATCCAATTCATGATGCATTAGTCTCATGCACGGGCACTTGCAGGGGCAATAGTTGTTTTCCTCGGTCACGCCTGAGTAGCCGTTATCTCTCTCTCTCTGTATATATATATATATATATATATATATATATATAT
>NC_069001.1:27605725-27622415 GCF_001194135.2 Octopus bimaculoides | reverse complement strand
CCTCGAAAGGATGAAAGGCAAAGTCGTTCTGAGTAAATTATTCAGAGGTCGACTTTGCCTTTCATCCTTTCGAGGTTGATGAAACAAGTACCAGTTACACACTGGGGTCGATGTAATGGACTAGCCCCCTCCCCCACAATTTCAGCCCTTGTGCCCTCCTTGTAGAAAGGATTATTTGAAATGTTCTCTGTGTAGTGAAGGTTCTGCGAATCTAATTTAAAATTACAAATGGACGACGCATGAAATCGAGAAATTATGTATAAGATTTAGATACAAATTACCAGATTATAGGAATGTAAATTATACAACGCTTGTTATAATGATGGGATTTGTGAACGATTACAAAGTCAAATATATGGTCAAAACTTCTACACTTGGACATATGCCCAGAAGACTGAAAGTGTAACTACTTTATGCTGCGTGATTTGAAGAATGTCTGCAGATGGGAAAATTAAATAACGCAAGAATTTCTACCTGACTGTCTACTAATGAATACCAAGCCCCCATTCCAAATATAGCTATTAAGGATTTTTAACACTGAGACAGGGATCAAACATCTTTGGGAAAAACAGATGAAATGAAGATAAATTCGATGAAGATCGTAAATTCTGAATCTAGTAAATGAAATATACATATTGTAGGTAATTACTTTGTTTCTTTAAAGATTCTGCCATCCAGCGAACACAAATATAATAAACACAATAGTGCCATTTTGGCCAAATGAAAACATTTTGTTTGCTTTCATGTACAATCCATTAAACACACCACTGTAGTTCACGTATCTGAATATTCCTGCTGCTAATGCGGATCGGATGAAATAAAAGAAATATCAAATCATATATGTGTGTTGGTGTGTGTGTGTGAGTGTGTTAGTGTATATATATATATATATATATATATATATATATATATATATATATTATATAAACGAGCATCATTTTCTATGTATGCTTACTATAATGTATTAAGGTAATCGGAAGCAGCTTGCTGCGTATCACCTCCACCCTGAGGCTAAATTATTTATCCGCTATTCTTCATTGTTTCATTCCAGGTGTCTTAACACGTGATGAAAACTAAACCAGCTTGTTCAATCCTTATTTATTGTTCAATACTAAAACTCATGATTTCCTCACGTCAATCAAGCTGGTGAATTACAGCAACCATTTATCTCACCATTCTGAGAAGCCCTGCATTATCATTCAAAAATGTAATTACTCCTTGTATAAATAAATCCATAAACCCTTCTGACGTAGGTTCTATATAATCTTGAAATGTTCAGTAAGACTATACTTGCGGTTAAGAAGTTCGGTGTAAAACTATTTCATGTTGCGTTCAGTTTCCAACAGAGCAAAGCCACATGCAACACGCCTTTGGGTATGTTGGATGTGTGCGTTATCTTTCTAACAAGTAGAATGAAACTCGGCAGAACACCATCATTTCGTGGAGCTTAGGTGTTTTCGCTCGGTCTGGCAATCGAAACCGCGATCCTCCGACCGTGAGTCCGCTGCCCTAGCCACTGGGGTATTGCGCCTCCACGCGCGCTAATATGCGCCTATATAATTTTACAGTTAAGTGATAAAGTACCAATTTACCTACAAGTATAATGTTTCCCTATTGAACAGAAACATTATCTCACACCTCCCTCTCACACCTCCCTCTCAACAAATTCCAACTTACTCCCAGCCCCTAATTTTTCTCTTTCTCGTGTCCTTCTCGGATTCTTCTCTTTTCTTTCTATTTGATTCTGTTTAAATGTATATATATATATATATATATATATATATATATATATATATATATATTGTTGTTGTTGGCACTCCGTCGCTTACGACGTCGAGGTTCCAGTTGATTCGATCAACGGAACAGCCTGTTCATGAAATTAACGTGCAAGTGGCTGAGCACTCCACAGACGCGTGTACCCTTAACGTAGTTCTCGGGGAAATTCAGCGTGACACAGAGTGTGACAAGGCTGGCTGTTTGAAATACAGGCACAAAAGAAACAGGAAGCAAGAGTGAGAGAAAGTTGTGGTGAAAGAGTACAGCAGGGTTCGCCACCATCCCCTGTCGGAGCCTTGTGGAGCATTAGGTGTCTTCGCTCAATAAACACTCACAAAGCGCGGTCTGGGAATCGAAACTGCGATCCTATGACTGCAAGTCTGCTGCCCTAACCACTAGTGCCACAATATATTTATTTATTTACAGCTGACATAGTAAATAACCACAGTCTATATTCACAAAGTCCTCCTATCCAGCTTCAACCTATGATTTAAACAGTCACGTGAACAAAATGTTTTTTTTTTTCGTCTTTGCTTGCAAAACGAGAGCAGCGTTCTAATACGCGTGGTACGAAAGACAAATTATTTGAATATAACAAATTTTCGTTTGTAAAAATACACGCGCGCGCGAGCAAACGCAACTTTTTAAGTTCAACGTTCAAACATACCGAGTTTCATATTTGCTTCTATTTAGTTGCTCGACTATTGTGAAATAGCAGCTGTATCTCCATCATATCCTTATTGCCCCAACTACACACTCTTTAATTTTCGTAATGAGTAATGTAATACAATATTGTCTCAAAAAATGCTAAGATAAGAGGTGAAGCGTCTGATCATAAAATCTCACCTGGAGATAACCTATAACTCGATGTACCTGTCTCCTCCATCTACATATTTGTTATTAAGAAGTTCAAGTTTTTCACTATAAAATTAACAAATATATTATTTGTCTGCATCGTATCTTCATCTAGACTTCAACGTTGCAATGTTACCCAATTATTATAATACAAAGACCAATTTATTCCTTCGGCCAATAAACTAACGTTTCCTCGATTTGGCCAACGTTAATGCTTTGTCCCTGAGTAAGAAGAAATCAATTGTAAATAATATTTGCTGTTTATCTCAATGTTGCATTTTATTATAGCTAATTGCTTCTTCAAGTATTGGATTATCCGAGCGTTAAGAATAGTTTTGATTGCCTTAGAAAATGTGAACGTATAGAACTGTAGACATAACGCTAAAAGCTTAACCAGTGTTTTTTTTTTGTTTTTTTTCTCTATAAATCTAAAACCGAATTGAAACCGATTCGTAGACATATATCGTTCAAGCATGTGGACCATAATTTCGGGTATAATTGAATGACCGAACGAACAAAAGAAAGAAAATACGTTTCTGCTAATCACTAATATATCGGAGTGAATGTTCGAGACATAGAATGAGTGAGTGAGTGAGTGTGCGTGTGTGTGTGTGAGAGAGAGAGGTGGAGATATTTGTGGTTATAGTAAAATGAATAGAAAAAGTGTAACATGTAATATCTGCTAACGGAAATCTAATTACGAAGGTTATATGCAAATAAATTATTCAAAGGATATGAATATTGATTTATTGAACCCCGATTTATGATATTGTTTTTGTTTTTTGTCTAGTTGATAAAAAAGTTTAATAGACCTGAAAATCCACATGATGTCATCAAAGAACTTACTTGTTTTGTCATTGTTTAGATAGTTTTATGTTCTTTGGGAGAAATCAACATTATACATATTGATGGGGGAGACAAAATACATGTCTGTGTATTATATAGAACAGAAATGAAAGCTGTCTCGTAAAATATGCTCGTTGAAAGTCTGTATTCTCTGAAGTTTCAATATTGATACAAAGATTTTATTATTATTTTTTTTCCACTGATGGTTTTCATGAGAATAATTCTCCTGTATGCGTGAGATGTTTGCGGAATTATTTTATTGTCATAGTGGTTTAACTACTAATTAGACGTCGTGGTATGCTGGTCGTTGTTACATTGAAGCTTTTAATGTTTATTATTATTGAAGAGTCAATAATAATGAACATCATGTTACTTAGATTGCGTTCTACGTTCAAATCCTGTTGTGTTAGATTTTAGTCTGTTGAATTATGCACAAATCAAATATGGGTTGCCATTTAGTCGACGATACATATTACCTCATATTTCCCCACTTGCCTCTACGTAAGGAAATCGTATTACATGTAAGGATGGAGATTAACAGAATCGTTAGAGCGTCTGTTACAATGCTTTGGATTACTTGCTCCGGTTTATAGCGTTTGGAGTTCAATCCAATTGAAGTCAGTTTTGCAATCACCCCCCCCCCTCCTAGTGGTTCATAAAATCAAATACAAGTCGTAGTTCATTATACTGGACTACTGCGTTCCTTAAGTGTAGATTAGAAACAATCACTGCTGAAGTGAAAATAATAATAATAATAATATAAATAATAACAATAATAATAATGATAATAATAATAAATATTACGCTACTCACCTTGCGAAAATAATCCAAATTCTGCTGTGCACATTGTTGCTCTCACCTTCATGGCGCTGATATATCAACCGCTCCACACATGTCCCGATATTATTATAATCCATATTATTGTATGGACTACATGAATTTTGTGTGGGGTTTGTAAATTAAATACTGTTGTAGTGTTTGTTTACTTACAATGTGAATTGGGATATCAGTTGAACATGATGACAAGGCAGTGAGCTATCAGAAGTCTCAATATCCCGAGCGAAATGTTTTTGAATACTGGGGTCGATATAATCGACTTACATACCCCACCCTCGAAACTGTGCCAAACATTGAAATCAAATATAGCATGATAATGGCCTGTCGGAACTACAGACCAAACCAAACGATAACAAGCAATTCTTTACTGCCGGGAGGTGGGGTACAGACTTGAAAGACGAGAAGTAAAACAAAAAGCACACCTGACTAACAAGAAAGTAACTCTGAAGTTGCATGCAGCAGACAACCGAATCTCCTTCATATCACAGTTTAATTTTTTTTAACCGAAATTTGATATGTACATGTATGGTGTTTAGTTCTAGGTCATCTGTACATGTGTGGTGTTTAGTTGTAGGTCATCTACACTCTATAAAAATGTGAATTGATGATGAATATGGAATGAATATTATTTTCGTCGCTGTACTTCGCGGAACAGCCTTGGTCCATTACATTTACAAACAAAGGTATTCAAACTAAAAGAAAAAATAAGTCTTGTTTTGCATCTATACCTTCAATTGCGTAATGAGTCTTCAAAATTTGTAAATCCAAAATCAGCAGTAATGTAGATTCGGCTATTATTTTAGCAATTCGCACGACTATATGTAGCACGCTGCTTCAGCATTATTAAAAAGGCTTTTCGTCGGTTGTGACAATTTTTACTGTTGATTCAAAAGACAGAACAGAAAGTTCGTAAAATAAATTAACGTGCAAGTGTACTCCACAGACGCATATACTCTTCTCCTAGTTCTCAGTGATATTCAGTGTGTACAAAATGTAAGGAGAGCGGCCCTTTAAAATACAGGTACTAATGTTTGCCCACTGAGTGAACTGGAGCAAGGTGAAAGAATGTGTGTTGCTGAAAAACACAACGCACCGCTGGATACCGAAACTACGACGACAGAAATTAGTGACGGTATTTCGCTCGTCACTAGTTTCTGAGTTCAAATTCCGCTGAGGTTGACCTTGACTTTCATTTTTTCGGTGTCAATAAATTAAGTGACAGCGAAACACTGGGGCTGATGTAATTGACAATCCCCTCCCACAAAACTTGAAGCCTTGTGCTTCCAGTTGAAAAGATTATCGATAGAGTCGAAAAGACGGTGAGCTGGCGAAGTACCGTTAGGTATTTCGCCAGTGATTAGTTTCTGAGTTCAAATTCCGCCAAGGTCAACCTTGACTTTTATCTTTTCGGAGTCGATAAATTAAGTGCCAGCGAAACAGTGGGGCTGATGGAATTGACAATCCCCTCCCACAAAATTTGAGGCCTTGTGCTTCCAGTAGGAAGAATTATTGATAGAGTCGGAAAGACGGTGAGCTGGTGAAATCATTAGCACAATGCGCGAAATGATTAGCGACATTTCATTCGTCTTTACGTTTTAAGTTCAAATTCCACCGCGGTCGACTTTTGCTTTCATCACTTCAGGGTCTCTGAATTAAGTACCAGTTGAGTACTGGGGGGGTCGATGTAATCGAATATCCTCCTTCCTCAACGTTCAGGCTTTGTAGTTATAGTAGAAAGGAGCATTAATAGAGTCAGGGACAAACAAACGAGAGGAGTGTCAAAGCAATATGTCATGCAGAATATTGAGTCCCAACCAGAATGACAACTACCATCTTCTTTTACTCAATAAAATGATGTTTCCCGTTTTTCTTTTCTGTTTTTTTTTTCGATTGAAATATTAGGCAAAATGAACCTTCTTCCATTTTATCTAGTTTAATTAGTTGCATCATGTATATTATATTGGTTTATAGAGGTTCCAAATTATGGCAGGAGGTCGGCGATTTTCGGAGAGGTAAGGATGATTCGATTGCATCGAACCCAGTGCTCAGCTGATATTTATTTTATGGACCTCGAAGGCATGAAAGGCGACGTTGACCTAGACGAATTAGTATTGAGAACGAAAAGACGGATGTTATGCTGCTAAGCATTTTGGTCGGCGAGCTAACGATCATGGCAGCTCGCCGCCGTTATTATGTATGTTATATTATCATTTTGATTGTGTTAGAGACAGAAAAGTAAAATGTAAAAAGCATTCTGGTCTAGGAAGAAATATATTGATTCACTGAACTAAATAATGAGAAGGCTATGGTGATTAGTGAGTATCTTATCTAGAGAAAAATCTCTTTGCATGGATATGTTACAGAGTGGAATCCCAAGCTGTTTGACAAAGGAAATCGGAAATTTTGAGAGAACAATTTCTTGGCCGTATTAGACATAATCAATGTGAAAATTTTACTGAAGTTTGGTTATATATACGAGCTTCTCTGTGTGTGAGATTTCATTGAATATGAATGATGAACAGCTGATAAATGACTTTTAAGTAAATTCATTTAAATATAACAGCAATAAAGCTAACAACACACAGTGTGTACCTGACACACTGTGATAATATTGTTTCCCTCAGTCGACGCTAAAGATGTAGGGTTTATGTCCATTGGGACACGGTCAAATACCGGTAGAAGAGAGGGGTTACTGACGTGAATAGCTACCTTTTTCTACTTGATAATAATTATATTCATACCTTAATTTGGCGTTCCTTTATTTCCGAGCCGAAACTTTACCTATGATTGAAATGATTCCTGTAGGTATTTACTATATTAATGGTATCGATGGAAAAAATAACACATTAGATGTGTTCTTTATTTGTCGGAAAGTACGGAAAGAAAGATATGGATATGAAGTGTCATATATATTGGTTTCAAATTTCGGCACGAAGCCAGCAATTTAGGGAAGTCAGAGCGCTAGTAGATACGTAATCCTCAGTTCACAACTGGTAATTAATTCATCGACTCAGAAAGGATGAAAGGCAAAGCTGGTAACATTTGAAATCAGAGCATAAACACAAAAGAAATGCCGATAAAAATTGTGTCCGGTGCGTTAAAGATTCTACAAGCTCACCGTCTTAAAAAAGCTTCACACATATTGGTTTAGAATGTTAGCAAAAGTCCAACAATTTTGCGGAATTAATTAACCGTCCTGCTACTTATTTAGTGACACAAAAGCATGAAAGGCATTTGAACTCGGAACATAAAGGCGGGAAGCCACATATATATTAAAACAAATTCCATGTGGTTGAAATTAGGAGTGAATATCTCGAATTTGTCAGTTAATGGTAAACTTATTTGTATATATGTGTATAACTTATATATATAATTTTTAAATATTTGTATAATTGCTCAGTGAATTGTAAACATATTTGTATAGAGGGCGCTGATTAATTGTAGATACATATGTGTTTACATGAATTGGTAGATGGTCACGCGAGGAAGTGTTGATATACGTGGCTGTCAAAATCTTTTATATGGCTAAGGGGAAACTGGAACTAATCCAGATGTTCTATGAGCATAGGAAAACTTTAGAATCTTGTCATATTTTCGTAGAGCGTTGTCAAATATATCCCCAGGAAAATAGTTCAGGAAAATAGATCAGAACGCCGTAATCAATTCGTATGGTTTTTTTTAAGCTATTGTGTGCATTTTTGCAATAGTATGAAACGCATGAAAGAGAAGGTGCCGCCAGGAAAGCCAACAACTCTCTGTGAAAATATTCAGCTGATAAGTGAGCACATTTTGAGCATCGGAATTACTGGAGGCACTGGAGGGCTGCGCAAAGGAAAAATAATCATTAGAATTCAGGAAATAACTAAATAATAATAGTAGGCTCACATTCAGGAAAAATAAATAAATAAATAATAGTAGTAGTAGTAGTAGTAGTAGTAGTAGTAGTAGTAGTAGTAGTAGTAGTAGTGGTGGTAGCTTCAAATTCAATAATATTAATTATGATAATAATAATAGTATGTTCGTATACTGACTGACAAAAATCGCGATTTCTAGCAGTATAGTAGTTCCGAATGTGTGAACAGCAACTCTATGGTAGGGGACAGTAATAGATAGACAGACAGACAGACAGGCAAGCAGACAGACAGAGCGCGCGCGCGCGAGAGAGAGAGAGAGAGAGAGAGGCAGGCAGACAGACAGACAGACAGACACATAGATAGATGCACGCATACATACATACATATATACACATACACGCCTGGAGAGGAGGGCAAGAGTACTACTAACATCTAAGAACATGCACCACCTAAAAGCATTGCCTAGTTGTAATGGGGGAAGAGGAGTGATGCAGGTAGAACTATGCCATAAGACCACAATAGCAATGAATAGATACTTATCTAGTACAGAAGACTGTATGTGAAAACACGAAAACAGCAAAATATCTCATTCTATTACCAAAGATGCTTGCAAATTCGCAAGAGAACATGGCATTAAACCTGAATTAGAAATCAATGCCACGAAGAAAGCAAAACGGATCAAACAGACTGCAAAAAAAGAACAGGTGGAAGCAAATTGAAGAGCAGGAGAGCCGGAAGCTTCTGCATGGACGGTGCATACTTCGAAGCTAAAATGTTAATTTAGATCAGGCAACAAACCATCAGAGGCAGAGAAGCTTAGGACTTAAAGCAGAGTCGGAAGGGTTCATGTTGGCGGTGCAGGATCAAAGCATGCTTACCAAAGGCTAACAGGCTATCGTTCTTTAAGACGGCTCTGAACTTAAATGCAGACACTTTGATAAATTTTATGAAACAGTAGATTATCTCTTCGCGAGATGTCCTGTAGTGACACTGTTGTGACGACGCCACCAGGCGAAGAAGTAGGATCTCTCAAGACATATAATTAGAGGTAGTCTGGCCGTGGTAGGAGTGTTGAGTAGCAGTCGAGTAGCAGTTGTGTAACAGTTGAGTAGAGATCATCCGAAGGTGCTAGATAGCAGTAGCTTGAGACATAACAGACACCAAACGAAAAATATTCACGATATGTTAGGACATTATTTACATCAGAAAATATGTAAACACTACAAAATTATCACTCCTGCTTACTGGTATTAGCTTCACCCAATCGTTGAAGGTAAAAAAAATATCACTAACCTCTGGAATTTTTCAATCAACACTGGCAGAACACTCCCGGCTAATCTACCAGATATAGTTATTAAAGACTAAGAAGTGAATACTTGTAGACTCAGAGATGTAAGTGTTCCCACTGATAAAAACATATCTGTAACGAAATTTGACAAAGGTGGTGCCCAGCATGGCCACAGTCTAAAGACTGAAAGAAGTAAAAGAGTTACGAGTAAATTAAGTAAATAAAAATATTAGAGGAAAAGAAAATGGCTCAAAAAATCATAAGAGCAGATGCATACATCTTAAGACTCTTGAAAATGCTTGAACGCTTGTTACAGTAAGAATCAGAGAAACACAAAACAACATCGTATAACAAATGAAGATAAATAAGGTTCTTGTACATCAGAAACAAAGCATAAATAAAACAATATTCAGCACAATTAGACAATGTGATTTCTGATAATAGATTGGAGTAAAAACGAAGTAGATATATGATGAAAATTGTAAACAAGATCTATTATCAAAAGGAATTACATAATACCTTCAAAATAGTTGATAGCTTGTATCCCTCTGAATGTTGTATAAATTCCCAATTCCTAACTAAGATGCACAACACATACAACAGATTCGGTGGAATAAAAATAGAGAAATTTAGTAGAATAGTATATATCGGAGTCAATAATTTTGCTAAAGCGGTTCACGTATTTCACCTTTAAACATACACAGTAAGCAGAAAATACATGGAAGAATATTTAATGTATTCTTTATAATAGGCTCCTGTCCATCTGGAAATCGATAACACCTTACAAGCAAAGATGACGTCGTGACTATATTCGAGGCACGTAGTAAAACGTTATGTAATAACAACCTGGTGAAAATGATCTGAATGTGAAGGATGTCTGTTTCGACTTCAATGGAATGGATGTCGGCACTCCAAATATACAATATTTATGAGAAGCAGTCACCGTGATAATCTACGTACTCTAATATGTTTCTCTGTGTTTCTTTTTTTTTTTTTTTTTTTTTTTTGGCGGGGGTGGGTTACCATGACATACCGACGTAAAATGTGAAGGAAGAAGTATTTTAGAATAGAAATAAGCAATGTGCGTAGTACGAAAAATATAAAATAAAACACAAATATTAAACAATAAGTAGCAGAGCATTAGCTATCATTATGAACTTTGACATATGCAGAAAAGGAAATCCTAAAATACTGCCAAAATATCGCCTAAAGCCTAGGTGTTGGCGTCGAATTCATAAACTCAACTCTGTAAGTAATATATATGCACGGCTCTAACCACAATCCTGAATGATTATCCGATAACATAGGAGGTTCCACAGGGTACGTATTATCCCCATTCGTCACCAAATAAATTTATACATATTTCTTTTAATGAGTGACTTTGGGTATTCAAACCCTTTGGTCTGTTCGGAATTGCAACCAATTCATATATAATTAAAATGTTTTAAGTAAAGAAGCCCACATTGTAACCAATAGCTTCTGATACTCCTAAATAGATGGATTGGAGATAGTTGGGATGCGTTTCAGTATGTTTGCGGATGAATGCTAAGCAGGATGTAAAAACATTGACATCAAACACACCACAGCAACTCACACGACCCGCGCTCAGCGAACTTACCATCAAGCTATAAAACACAACCCACACAGGTAAGCTATTTCATCATCGCACAATACATAACACAGCGCATACAATATCATAAAGAGAAGTGATACTAGATTGACACTGCAACTAATGATAGAAAAATAGTAATATAGTCAGATACATGTAGCTTGAAAGCGCATCAATACTGCAAACACAGCAGGAACGTAAATGCGCAAGTCCTGATGCTACGGAATCCCATATGAACTTGTTGAAAACATATATGCTTCCATTAAGCCAGTGTTCATTCTATACATGATATTTTGTATTTAATGCTGTTTAATGTTAAAACAGTATTGGACAACAGGAAGTGACAGGCTGTTAATTGCTTCGATGTGAAATTTAGAGTTGAGTCCAGTTTTTAGTACGGTTTGTATTCTTCTGTAATACTCCTTTCGTATTTTTTCCTTCATAGTAGCATGTTGTATAGCATCTCCTTCGTTTATCTCCAGGTATTTATAGCTTTCTTGTGGGCCAAGCTCCTTCATGGTAGCATCGGTATCTAATTTAACGGGAGCTCTTTGCTGGAGCTTGCCTCTTACAAAAGTTGCTTTAGCACACTGATCAAGGCCAAAATCTATTCCGATGTCATTGCTGATCTCTTGAACAGCCCTACTAGTTCTTTGTCATTTCTAGCAAACAGCTTCAGATCGTTCATGTAAAACAGATATCATACATTTTTAACCCATACTTGGTGATATTCCTTTCGTTTGAGAACAGGGTTAGTACCATGCAAAAGAGTATTGGGGGGGGGGAGTTACCTTAAAAGATAACTCGCTTGATGTTGAAAGATAACTCGCTTCAGGCCATGTGCCCATAGTTAAAAGATTATTATTATTATTATTATTATTATTATTATTATTATTATTATTATTGAAAGATACAGAAATATTCTTTTATTATTCTCAAACGCGTGATAATGCTAATAAATAGCGTGACCAGGATAAATTATCCATACATTGCAGAAAAATACGTTACCGGTCATTATTATTATTATTATTATTGTTGTTATTGTTATTATTATTATTATTATTGTTGTTATTGTTATTATTATTATTATTGTTGTTGTTGTTGTTATTATTATTTCCCCTTCTCTTTAAAGAGATATTACATATAAATTGATTAACGTGATTTTTCTACCCGTTGATGTTTTACAATATCATATCATCGACATACCTCATGGGATGGTGAAAGGTTTCATTGACCCTATTTCTCTATGCAATTTGCTCAGGGTTCTTCAATTCCTTCATATTTATGAGCTTTGTTATACTCTCAACTTCTCTCTACTCAATAACTTTATTGAACCACTATTAGATGCTCGTTCCGGTTGACTTGCTGAAACGTATGTTTCAATATTGTTTATCGTTAGATATAATTATCGGGGAAAATTTCCATTTGTACCTCAATATTTGGCTGGATATTTTAATAATGAATTATTTGCTGGATTTTTGATTCTTTCCTTTTGTCTGTCGTAGTTTCTGCAATGTTCCTTGACGCCAAAAATGTGCTGCAAGTTCCATAATAACTTTGTTGATATCAGAGCATGTACCTTGTGTGCATGAACTTATCTGATGTGCTCATTCTTTTGAGAAGTCTTATATGTTTTGTGTCTGCTAGTTCTGCCATCATGCTTTCATGGGTTTTTGACTGTTAACACTCTGTTTTATGCAGCAGTTCGAAGGGTTTTTTCTTCTTGCAGTGATAATTCTTTGATAAGTTTTTCTATTACACTTTTTTTATTAGTATTCTCTGTGCGTTGACAAATGTGTTTGCTCATACTTTTTCTCTTCCTTTGTTTCCAATTTTTCCTTCTCCATAACTCGTACTTCTCTTTTTTTTATGGAGCTCATGTTTGTTGGATATAGTATCGATGAATAATATGAGGGTAACACTTCAATAACTTGCGCATTGATCCAACCTTCTCTATAAATTATAGTTCTTTCTTGTTTTTCTTTTAGTGGACGCTACTAGTAGGAGGCCAGAGTTCTTGGTATTTTTACTTTTAACGTTGCAGCAACATTTATTATTACTATTATTATTATTATTATTATTATTATTATTATTATTATCATTATTACTATTTACCGATGATGCCGATTAATTCCATACTTTTTATTGATTATTTTTTCTTTACATTATGAATATCATTGTAGCACATCATCGCTATTAGTATTTTATGTAGATATATTTTTTGTATTTATTATACCAATCTATACTCTTATCTGCTAGGGTTTTATTGCTGAAAGAATTGGTACCGCGTGGCTTTGTTGCTACATTATATGCTTTTATTACTTAACATCTAGTGGTTGTCTTGAAATATAATATCATTTTGATATATATATTTTTTTTTATTCTTTGTTACTTCGCTGACTGACATCAATGTGTAATGAAAATGGTTATTGCATTGAAATTGTGACATAGAAATTTTGATCTACCTCGTAGTGATAACAGTTTCGATGAAAATAAAAATAAAAAAATGTCTGAACTTTTATGCGTTGAACACAATCATTCAGGGTACAGTGCCTAATGTATTATTGGTACTGTCAGAATTTCCTTGCCAGGTCTAATATTTATGACAATATTGAAGTATTTGCAATTTTATTAATTTCCTTCTTACTTTTTTTACTGGCTATAATTCAACATAATAGAGTTTCGATATAAGAAATAAAATGTAAAAGTACAAAATGTACGAAAGTATGCATGGTTCTTTTATTTATATAAAATATGTATTTGTTTATTTACTTTATATATAATATACTATGATTTATATATCTTTTCTTCCTCTCAGGGAAGCTCACATATATCTGCTATTTATTTGATATTCACTTACGCTTATAAATATATCTTTCATTTTACCCTTTATAGACTTAATATTCTGCTTGGTTGTACTAGTGAACCACACTAATATCTTTTCACTAAAGTCTGCAAACCCATCGACTGCTTTTCTGTTAGTATTCTAGCATTTTTAATTCTATATTGTTATGGTAAAATCTAACAAAAGTTTATAATTAATATCTTATTAGTAATTTTATTTTTCTAACTGTCATAGTTGTGATCCCTTTCCTTCCAAAGTTTTCTTTATCTGTGCTCCGCATTCTGTATTATAGCTTGTTGAGTTTTGCAAATATTGAATTACAATTTATGTGTCTCATTAAGCGAGATTCGTACTCAAGGGGTCGAGACTTTTGCATTTATCATTTTTCTGTCATATTTATGGAATAAAAAGTTATTTTGAAAATATTCTGCTCACTCTGCTGTTATTCAACGGAAAATGTTCACCCAAGCACGTCTCTCCACAAACAAAAACATTTTCAAAGTCTGCACACACACACACACACACACACACACACACACACACACACACACACACACACACACACACACACACACACACACACACACAAACTGAGAGAAGATAATAAATGAAAATTGGAATATCTTTTTTAAAATGTATCTGGTGTTTCTGATGCCAAAACATATTTGCAGACTATCCGAAAAATATCAATCACAGCATCAAGAATAGCAACACGAACTTCGACATATGTCAGGCTAACGAGGAAGTTTCTAGGAGTGAAAATCTCTCTCTCTCTCTCTCTCTCTCTCTCTCTCTCTCTCTTCTCTTCTCTGCTCATTCAAGACGTTTTTACAAGATCAGGAAAGAACAAAGCTTACATATATGGGGCAGCACTTTGTCTATTTATCAAGTGAAAATGCAACAATACCTCTTATTCAAGACTGAAGACGAACAGAATAGATAGACTGAATGATATTTCATGTGTAACACAATGATTAGACAGGCAATTTTGGGTGCTGCTAAGGACATTAACTCTTGACTTGTTCTTGTACCAGGGTCGCTATACATGTGGGCTGTAAGAGCCGAATTGTGATGTAAGAGATGTGAAAGAGACGGATAATAAGGTATTTGCTTTTACTTGAGATTCTATAAGAAAACAACACGAATGTTCTATGCTTGTACATATTATGGTGATACAGAAATAAATAATGAGACCTACTGTTCAGTTCGAAAGGCCTAGCTATTAAACATATAAGTGAGGGCTTCTTGTGGATATTGTGCTTCAAGGAGTTTCAGAAAAATGAAACTAAAGAACAGCAGGTACCGATGCCTAATGTTCGCACCCGAACTATAGCCGAAGGCTTCGAATTAGCGGGTGTTACTATTTTGTCGTTATTATTTAATGCTGAAGAGGAATATTAAAATGTATAAACTGCATCCTGAGCTAACCCCAGTCCGCACAATGTAAAATGCTCTGATTTCTCTTCTTGTCTCTCACAAACTGAAACATTATCATCCATGTAATTTCTTCTAATCTACCACCAGTTCCCCTTTGCTAGCGTTCGTTTCTGACATAAATCCGTTATAATTTAACTTCATTTATTATTCCTAGAAACCAGAAATTATTGACGGATACGTGAATATATAATGAATATATTTACAAAAATATTGATGTATATTGCAAGCCTAGCCATCTTCTGAAACAGAAGTAAGATGAAAAGAATTAAAATTATGACTATCCCATCTCACTCGTGTTGGATGTCGTGTTTAAGATCAGATTATTCAATTTCTCCTAATTTTCAAACATTAACAACTGCAGTGGAAAATACGATGTGCTATTTATAGTAGATCAAGCAACACGTTAAATGCTGCTATGTTTGTTCATACGTTTTGTAGTGTACCAGATTAGTGCCGTCGAGTCTACTTTAAATTTACTAATGATTGGGGCGTCGTACATACGAACGGATATAACGCATCTTACACTGCTAACGGCATTTATTATCAATGGTATGATTAAACCATTCCTAGGAATTTACAGTAAAAATATCACGTAAACGACCGTATTATATTTATTGGATTGTATAGGGGATAAACAAATATTTTCAATTTATAAAAGTAAACTAACTACAAATAGTTCATTTACAATTTGGTCAGTAAAGAAATATATATCAAAAATAAAATAAAAAATACATTGATTCTGGAACAAAGTGTACAGAGAATAACTAATTCCAGAGTTATCTATTTACATGAAGAAAATTGAATTTACTGAAATAACACAGCCGAAATTAATGTTGTTATAACTGTCGAGAGACATAGAAACGAATTATTGATAAAGAGAAGAAAGAGCAATTACGTTGACCTGCTATTAAACAGAGTCGCTAGGATAATCATCGCAACCTGTCAGTCAGTATATACACCCATTCATTTACACACACATACAAGCACATATACATAATGCTTACATACATAAGTATATACCTGCATTAATACATATAGGTATATATACACATATATATGCATATATATATACACATATATATGCATATATATATACACATATATATGCATATATATATACACATATATATGCATATATATATATACATATATATATGCATATATATATATACATATATATGCATATATATATATACATATATATGCATATATATATATATACATATATATGCATATATATATATACATATATATGCATATATATATATATACATATATATGCATATATATAGGAGTGGCTGTGTGGTAAGTAGCTTGCTTACAAACCACATGGTCCCGGGTTC
>NC_069001.1:27594134-27600014 GCF_001194135.2 Octopus bimaculoides | reverse complement strand
ATATATATATATATATATATATATATATATATATGCATATATATATATTGTGGGAACAGAATGAGTTTTTCTCAAGAGAATAATATGTCTCTTTTGTTTATCAAGAATTTAGTAGCTATCTCCTGTTTCTGGACAGCGAAATCATATCCTTCTAGGTGAGATGTAGTGGCTCTACCACTCGTTCAGGAGAGGCTACTCTTCCTGTATTCTCAGAGTACGGCGACACAGTAGTTTTCCAACTGTGAAGATGTTACTCTCACTTTCGAGTATATATGGAACACACTCATTCGTTTCCTTACTGTGCAGCAGGTGATTTCTAAGTGGGACATTCAAAAGCTATTTTGACTGACCTTATACCTCTAAAGCGATCAATCCTTCTCATAATCCTATCGGTCTCATAATCCTATCGGTTAATCCGTAACGTGGAAGTTGCCAGCGGTATTCAGTAATGTTCTAGGTTCTGGTGACTTAGATGCGTATCTCAAGTGTCCAGTCCAATACCCCAAACGTTGACACTACCACTGGTACTGCCTAAGCATTGTGAGATATGTTAAATGTAGACAGCTCTGAATTCCACATTTTCTGGTGTCTACAGAAGTACTCTTCTGTCATTCTGGCTTTAGTCAAAGCACCAATGAATGCAGCATTCTCATAGAATCCGAAGTTTTTGTAGCTTTAATTACTAGAGATAAGGGAGATATATGTATATATATATATATGTATGTATGTATGTATGAATGCATGTATGTATTTGTGAGGAGAGAGAGATAGAGAGAGAGAGAATGAGAGAATGTGCATTCATTGCTTTTAAGCGTTAAGCTTAAAATTTGTTAAAATTTGTCATTTCTGCGTTTTCTTTATTTTCAGTTCGTTGACTTTTTAATACCTTTATGAATGAATAAGAGTGTGTGTGTGTGTGTGTGCGTGCGTGCGTGCGTGTGTGTGTGATGCCTGTCTGACTATATATGTGACTATATATAATATAAATATTTAAACGTATAGTTATCAATACGTGAATGTACAGTGAGAATGAAAGGAAGATTGAGACATTTGAATAATTAGGTTGTTTGATTTAATTAGTATTTTGGATTAAAGTTTAAAATATTTTTTTAGCATTTGTGTAGGTGTAGATTAAACATCGCTTAGAATAATTCCTTCTATTCACTTTCGATGTTCTGCTTAAGATGAGAATGTGAGAATTAACCATGGACATACATTATAAAATATATTTACTTAATTGAAATAATGTTGTATCAATAGTCATTCTATTCAAACGAAGTCTTGTTTATTGCAGAAATAATAATAATAATAATAATAATAATAATAATAATAATAATAATAATAATAATAATAACGATAATAATAATAATATGCTCTGATGCAGTGCCAGGCAGTGACTCTCAAGGCTTCTGCTCTTAGCTGATTGGAAATGTTATCATGTACATTGTTTTGTCTTAGTATAAAACATGGGCTACGGCAAATATTCAGCTCAGTACCACACGCTTGCTTGTCAGCTGTTTTACCTTAACCAACTGAGCATGTCTCTTAGTGGCTGACGATATGAATATCTCTGATCACGAGCAGAAGTAGAGGAGGAGCATCATAGCCATGTGGTGAGAGGAAGGAATTCTTTGGGGTTTGGATAATTCACCTGTGGAAATATGGGTCTTTCGGTCAACATACTTAAACAACACTTATTCAGGGACCGTTTGAGCGGGATGGACAACTCAACCTGAAGAAAATTCTAACTGGTCCCAACCTTCAAGGTCATGCCCTGATTATCTTGATATGAGCTCACCACGTTGCGCACATGCATGTGATGCATGTGCCTGATGTACCCTTATCAGACGTGTAGTCACGATGGGTATACCGGGCTTCGTATATCTTATCCAGTGTCACTTTGACGGAATGTACTTCTCTCTCACCCAATAATAATAATAGTAGTAATAATAATAATAATAAAAATTTTAAATTTTTCCACAAGGGCAGTAATTTTGCGGGGAGGGAATGAATAGATTATATCAACCCCAGGGTTCAGCTGCTATTTATTTTATCAACCCTGAAAGTATGAAAGGTAAAGTCGACCTAGGTGGAATTTGAACTCAAAACGTAGCGACGGGCGAAATACCGCTAAGCATTTCGCATCATAGTCATGTGTTGATTGGAATTCTTTGGGGTTTGAATCATTCAACTCTGGAAACAGTGGGGTTTCGTTCGATATCTTTAAACGTCTCTTACTCAGGTACATTTTGAGTAGAATGGGGCTACTCGAACTGAAGTAAATTCTAACAGTTCCCCACCTGCAAGTTCATACGCTGTTCATACACGCACATATGGTTTTGATACATGTGCCTGTGGTACCCTTATCAAACGGGTAGTCATGGTGTGTATATTGGACATCATGTACCCCAGTGTCACTTTGATGTTATGTGGTGCTCTCTCACTCACTAAAAATAATAATCATGAGGATGATGATGATGATGATGATGAAGATGATGATGATGATGATGATGAGAACAACAACAACAACAACAACAATTACTACCACTACTACTACTACTACTACTACTGCATAGCTTGGCAAGATGTGAAGGAAAGTGATCTACAAACTAGTAAACATGAAAGTGTTATTCTAAAACAATGAATGGTCCCGAAACTTTTTTCTGGCCACATTCCTAATGCCCTCCCTCACTCATCCCCACCACAATCGTTGGCCACTTTTCTGCTGCAAATATATTTCACAAATAAAAACATAACCTAATTAACCCATTCTTTTGTGTTGTTTTTACATCCATCGACCCCACACCATTTAGCTACCCCATTATCGTCCAGCTTTTCTTCAACGCAACCCCTGGATTTTTCTACTGTCCCCAGAAAGGCGGAGGGAAATACCATTCCCTTTGTAAACCACTGCTTTAAACTGTAAGATCGCACATTACTATTGAAAATGTATATGTAAAAATAACTAATTAGAGACAAATAGCATTTCTTTTTTTTTTTTTTTTTTTTTTTTTTCGTTTTTATTGTGAAAGCTACTTTTCACTAGAATGAAACTCATTAAATACAACTAAGTTCATTTATTGAAAGACGTTTACTACTAAGTACGAAAATCACGCTGAATTGTATTCCGTGTATTTCTGTTTATCTCTACGTATATATCATTGTATCATTGTTTCTCTCTATGCTTGTCTGTGTTTGTCTAGCTGTGACGGTAAATGTTAAGTGAGCATGAGTAGATGTGTTATGTTTTTTTCCTGTTTCACTGTATTTGTTGTATCAAAACTATGTTTATAGAAAACAGCAGCATATGAAAGTGAAATGAGCCGCTAAAACTGTCACACTACACGTCCATATTTAGAGATTCTTTTAGCTGCTGATGCTGTTGTTGTTGTCATCGGTATTGTTATTGTTGCTGCTGCTGCCGTTGGCAGAATCATTAGCATGCCGGACAAAATGCTGAGCGGCATTTCGTACGTCTTTACGCTCTGAGTTCAAATTATGCTGAAGTTCACTTTACCTTTCCTTCTTTCGGGGACGGTAAATCAAATATCAGTGAAATACTGATGTCTGTGCAATGGACTATCCCGCTCCCCACATATCCTTGTGCCTATAGTAGACAGGATTATTATTATTGTTAGCTGGCAGAATCGTTAGCACGCCGGGCGAAATGCTTAGCGGTATTTCGTCTGCCGTTATGTTCTGAGTTCAAATTCCGCCGAGGTCGACTTTGCCTTTCATCCTTTCGGGGTCGATTAAATAAGTACCAGTTACACACTGGGGTCGATGTAATCGACTTAATCCGTTTGTCTGGCCTTGTTTGTCCCCTTTATGTTTATCCCCTTGTGGGCAATAAAGAAATAATAATTATTATTGTTATTATTGTCGATGCTGTTCAGGCGGTGAGCTGGCAGAATAGTTAGCACTTCAGGCAAAACGCTCAGCGTCATGCTGTCCGTCCATATGTTCTCAGTTAAAATCATCTCATGTTCAAATTTGCTTTTCATCCTCTCAAGGTCGATAAGATAAAGTACCAATAAAGTATTGTGGGCGATGAAATCAAATTTTTTTCATCCCGTGGCCTCGTGAAACAATTTTAAATCTTCATCATTTTTCGTTTCATTACTGAAGTTGTTTTCTTACGTTCTTGAAGAAGTAGATCAAGCGTTTGCAGTGTGGAGCTGGATGCAAAGCGAGTGAAAAGGGAAGCTTTCTTTATTGAGTGGCTGCTAACCGAATCATCATTGTTCAGAAGTTTATTTCGCCAAGTTTGTTGGAACTGTTTTGGGAGGGTCAAAAGTTGTCGATAGGCGTTTGGTAGGGAGGAAATTTTCAGGGAGGATAGATGCACGGTGGTATCCTCCGCACAAGGGATAATGGCTTAATCCAGTTTTGAGAAATGGGTTAGATTTTTCTAGACGTTGCAATCCAATGTTGCACAGGAAAGCTTTGTTACAACAAGGAGTACACAACTGTACAGAAAGGCGGCGAGCTGGCAGAAACGTTAGCATGCTGGGCGAAATGCTTAGCGTCATTTCCTCTGCCGCTACGTTCTGAGTTCAAATTCTGCCGAGGTCGACGTTGCCTTTCATCCTTTCGGGGTCGATAAATCAAGTACCAGTTACGCACTGTGGTCGATGTAATCAACTTAATCCCTTTGTCTGTCCTTGTTTGTCCCCTCTATGTATAGCCCCTTGTGGGCATTAAAGAAATAAGGAGTACACAAATGTGCGTACTCCGGACTGTGAGATTTTGTTGTGTGGCGGTTGTGAAGAAACCTGCGTACAAGTATGTTTTCAATCATAGTCTCAGCTCCGTGTGATGGGTTCGTATTGAAACATGTGTTATACTTTAGTTAAGTATTATTAAACTGGTTGAGTGCTTACTTGTCGATTTACTATAAGTGATGACAAAACCGGTGACGAAGATGCTCTTTCTTGCATGTGAGTGTGTGCTGTTCCTGCCTTAAATATATAGCTTTCCATTGCCTATAATACCTATCGCATACCAAGCCTAAATTACAAATGTTCTTCACATACACATACGCATATATAAATATATGTATCTGTCTGTGAAGGAGAAAACGGTCGATAATTTGATATTCACATTCTCTCGTTGCATTTATCTTCGACATTTTAACAGCACACTGAAGCTTCTTTTCCCATTTTCCCATTACGCAAGTCTGCATTATCTTCCTGTCAGTTCATCTCTCTAAATTTGCGTGAAAAATACACTTCATACTAAATGAATTTAGGAAATCACGCCGACACAGCAATTTTCTTTTGACGTTTGTACTATATTTATCGTTTGGCTGTTTTCTGTTATTTCCTTTGTCACTTCCATCATTTGATAACAAAATAGAAACAAATTGCAGAGAAAAAAGAAGAAATAATCGAGAAGTATTATCAACTAATATCGAGTGACACATTTCGGAATGTTAACACCCTAAATGGAAATTTTATATGTGAAATTGTTTTGTGTTGTTGTGACGTACATTTAGGTAGAAATTTAACTACTGATCTTTATATTTATTAAAAAGATTTTTGTACATAGGTTAAATCAATAAAGCGATAACATTTAAAGCTTAACAAGTTAAACTGCCGAGATTATTTGTATTGATGAATGTTAGCATGAACCAATCAGAATAATCAGTAACGATGTTTAACTTATGTGTGTTGTAATTGTTTGATGTCTGCAAGTCTCTTGCCTCGTTTTAGCGATGGAGCATCACCAGAAGATTTTCGTTCCCTTGGAATGTATTTGGTGCATATCTGCTCCAGACTTAGAACATTCTAACTAATATGACATGTATAAAATTATTCCGTTTACTCTCTCTCTCTCTCTCTCTCTCTCTCTCTCTCTCTGTATATATATATATATATA
>NC_069001.1:27585508-27593980 GCF_001194135.2 Octopus bimaculoides | reverse complement strand
ATATATACAAATTACATTTCCGAAGTTCTGAGACTTTGTTTTCCGGGAAGGCATTTATTCATTTCAAAGAAGAACGGATATCTTTATCTACGTCAAATTTGGAACTTCTCATATCAATGCGCTTGTTGTAGTGCTTCAACCCCTTCGTGGACGCTTAATGGATTCGCTCCAAAAGAAAGTATTATAAAGTGAAGCTGTCACAGTCTCGTTCATCTCAAAGTCTTCGGAGCGACTCCCGCTGAGATACTCCTTCAGCTTGAGGTTCAGCAAAATGTCAGCAAAACGTCACTGCACCGTGCGAATTTTGAGAGTGTTATGGTGCCCATCTGTGTCAAGATTTGTGGACGTGTGCATTGCCATGGTGCAGATGTCACGGACCAGAGTGGAAGAAATCTGGCCTTTTGCGATCAAATCACTTCCTGAACTCTCTCAAAACCTCCAGAAAGTAATTTTTATTTACCCTCTGGCCAGAAGGAGTCCGGTAGTTTCAGACGATGCTCTTACTCTTGAAAAGGGGGATCATTATGTTCTTTCTGATGTAATTATTTGCCTTGTCTTCTTGAGTCGTTAGAGCCAGTCATTAGCTACTCTAACTCTTTTGGTTTCTGGGTCATTATAGTATACCCATCTTTCCTCACAGGTCACCGAAGATTCAAATACTGTTGGATTGAATTTATTGAGTTCAACCATCTCCCCGTTGCCGCCAACGGGTCTTTCTGTTTGTCACTGAACCCCTCAAGAACAAAATTTGCACAAATTTTGTGCATGCTCACATCTTCAATTATTCTGTCAACTCTTATCCCACACACTCCAAACAATAATGTTATTCTCATTATAGACACATGATGGTCTTCATCCAGGCAACTGAAATTTCTTAACCAACTCTGATGTTTCTGACGTCCCTTTTCGTCCCCTTTCGTCCCAGCTCTCATCACCTCTTAGTTTCTCTTTACCGTGCCTGAACCACTTGTACCAACGAAACATAGATGCACGGCTCATACAAGTTAGTTCGTCAACAGTCTCAAGTGTTTCATAAACCTCTGTAGCGTTTTCGCTACAGAAACTTATAACAACGAAAGTTATTGTTTTTCGAGCATTAAAATCTTCCAGCCTCGATTGAAAACAAATTATTTGTAATAAGTAGTGTTTTCAAAGTGTTATTACAACTGCCTCTTTCAATCAGGGAAATTTGGAAGGTAAGATTATTACATGTATAGTAATGATACATTTAAATTACAATAATGTATGATAGTTATACGAGTGTCAACTAAAAAAAGAAAATGTTGAAAGTCCTTCAGTGCACATTTTATGTATATGATTCCCTGGTGGATGCAGCTTGAACAACGGTGTTTGATTTAAGCAGACATATCTACAGTGGCCTAGTTACGTCTCTATGGGATACTTACTCTGGTCAGATGGCAAATCTCCACATGAACACCTATTTGGTATTTGATCTCTGAACATAGATTATTGCAAAATATACTGGAAATGAGTACATCCGACGCTTTAGCGATTTCGTCAATTCTTAATCATAGAGTACAATCCGTTTCAGTGATTAGAACGCAGTCATGCCTTTTCCTAGTCGAGGTTCGCTGTAGGAGACTCCTTGCCTAGAGATGACGCATACAGCCAAAGGAATAAGGGAAGAGAGCAAATGGTACTTGTGCACAGGATGAAAGAGAGAAAGAGCAGAAAAGTCTCTAGCTTGTTATGGAGGCGCAAAAAAAAAAGAGTTAAGCTGGACGCCAGAAAAAAATGATGAGCAGTGATTAGGCCACCTCTGCTAGCCAACCAAAGGAAGGGCTTTACAGTTCATGGTGAAAACATTTTATGGTCCTTGTATACAGTTCGATGACATCAATTTCTTCTAACCAAATGCTCCATTTACTTCGTTCTAATGTTATCAATACTATAATATATATTATATATATTATTCTAGTCCATAACATTCTTCATTTCACAAACTAAGTTCCAAAATACAAGGATTAACTCTTACATTCAAAGATATGGCTTCATAAATTAAATTACAGCACATCGCTAGTTCACTTCATAGAAATATTGAATTGAAAATGATTTTTGATACATTTTATCGGGCACTTTGGAGTTCGTATTCAGTGGCGGTCAAATTTGATTACACTCTGTCTGCGATAGCTGACAAATCATCAAGAAACTTTCACCCATTAATACCACTGGTTTCTGCCCAAGCTACAAAACAATATTGAAGACGAAGGGTTGGACACATTATTTAGAATGGCGAAAACATTGCCTTGCTCTATTTGTTACGTATCTTTACATTCTGACTTGAAGTAATCCCGAGGTCAGTTTTGGTTTCCATTTTTTCGGAGTCGATAAAATATAAACCAATCAATTAATGAAGGAAGCTATGGTGTCCACTAATATCCCCACGCAAAATTTCTGGTCTTTTACCTAAAATAGAAACCATTATTACTATTTGATCTTGATCTAGTCAGACGTCTTTTCAAGCGGTGTTTTGAAGCGAATCATTTTTATTGCATAGAAGAGTGTTTTATTGAACTAACAAACATACAGATAGCTTCGGAAATTTTGGATTTTTCACAGGGTTAGAAAAACAAGACAATAAATATTCGTTTTATGTTATTTTTAGACAAATTTTATGTTTTTCTCGCGTTGTCTATATAAAAAAGTAAATGACTACGAAAATTCCGAGCCACGATCCCAACAGTAAATTAACAGCGTAGAAAATAACGGAATTTACAATCAGAAAAAAAAAGAATAGTAATTTAATTGCGCTGCAAACTATTGATGTGAACTTGAACAATAAAGTAAACAATAATATTTTAACAGATAAAACTGCCATTTTGAATACCTCGATTTGAAATGACAAGAACAACAACAATAACGCATTGTCACGAATACAATCTTCAACAAACGGATATATTTCCACTTTTTATTGATGCAATGGTTTCAAAGCGTACTAAACAACACAGATTTTTTTTTATTGCGTATCTTTTTCCCTAGAAAGAAGAAATGCTGGCAAGAAACGTTTCCAATATTGGCATCTCATTCGGTGGACTGCTTACAGCACCAAACAATATTGTGTATATTTGTGTCTCATAAAACTATCCAATGCTATGGAGAATATTGAAAAGCTCTATTAAATATGTGGGGAAATATATTGGGTTGTCCGGAAAGTTCGTGCCGGTATTTAAAGGAAAGAAAAAAAATCAATAAATACTTGCAGTTAAATTTTTAATCAACGAAATATGAACCATTTTGTTGCACAATGCATCTCCATTTTTCATTTAACTTGAAAATACCCTCTTCCCAGGATTGAAGTGGTTTCATGGCAAATAAGTTGAAAGGTAAGCTACTATAAATCGGCATGAACTTTCCAGACAACCCAATATGAAAGATGCAGCGCCTGCAGGACAGTCTCAATATTTTTTTTAATATATTTAAGAATACAACTATAAAATATAAGTCACCTGGTCACCAATTCACGTGTACTGAATTGTTTAGGGTAGAGAAATGCTAGGGTGGCAGCAGGTGTATCAACAAAGATCTTGAATCAGGTGTTGATCTCTGCTTCGTATCACTGTGGGGTAGCCAAATCAGGAATACCTAGAGACAATATGTAATAAGAGTAAGGAAGTAGGATGTATTTCTCCCAATGAGCCCCACCAATACTATCAATACAAAATCCGTACGGAAGCAAGCTATACACGGTTTCAGCGACAGAAAAACGAAGAACAAGAAAAGATATGCAACGGACATCAAACTTCTTCCAATGCATGTTGAATCAAGACGAATAAAATGCATCTCACACTGAAGAACCGTTCAATATGAAAAGGCAGAAATTAAGTCTAAAGCAACGGCACTAGTGGACTACAGATTGGATTTTTGCAAAAATTAGTTGAGGGTATCTCGTGCCTAATATCAGAATCTGGTATATATCCATGCTCGTCGTATACTTGTTTAAAAATCAGTGGTAACATCTTTACTTTTGTTTTTTAACAAGTTGTGCTTAGATATTATATCTTTCTGTTGATCGTTTCCCAAATTTTAGGAAAAGATATGCACTGGAGATTCCACTGCAGGGAAGTTTGCGAGTAAGATGGTGATGAGCGAGACGAATGCGGAGATAAGGTTTACCACCTGCCTGAACATCTACGTATACGACGGCAAATAATTCTTAAAAGAATAAGGAGTAGAGGGTTATACAATCATGGAAGGATTGATTTCACCTTTACAAAAAATTGACAAGTACGACCTAAATGAAAGTAATCGAGTGATGCTCATGTAATCATATTTCGTATAGGTTTATACGCTGTTTTCGCATCGAAGTGCCAGTGCTTTACTTATTGATCATATATATATATGTATATATATATATACACCGTGTCGATATAGTTTGTTAATATACTCAAGACAAAATTAATCTAAGGAGCTGAGCTGAAATAATCGTTAGCGCAGTGGGCAAAATGTTTAGTAGCATTTTGTCCGTCTTTATGTTCTGAGTTCAAATTCCACTGACGTCGACTTTACCTTTCATTCTTTCAGAGTTGATTATATAAGTATCAGCAGCCGACTGGGGGCGTTGCAATCGATTTATACCCTTCCCTGGAATTGCTGATCTTGTGCCAAAATTTTTAATCGATGCAGTCAAAATCCAAGGCGGCGAGCTGGCAGGATTGTTGGTTCGCCAGGTAAAACGTTTAGCAGCGTTTCGTCTCTTTTTACGTTCCGCGTCCAAATTCCACCACGGTCGAATTTACCTTTCATCCTTTCGGGGTGGCTAAAATAAGTATCATTTGAATCCAGGAGTCGATGTAACAGACTTAACCTCGTCACCGAAAATGCTGGCTTTGTGCCAAAATTGGAACCAATATACTCAAAAACCACAAGAAACGATCAACCAGAAATGATGCGTACGACCATTTCTTTTATTGATTGCACAATCTTCAACTGATGTTAGCATCTATTTTCCACAACCTGCGTTTTTGTAGTTGTTTGTTTTATGTAATCATTCTACTCCAGCACGCAGAAGTCCATGTTTTCTCAGCCATTACTGCAATATTCTTTGTTCTTTTCAAACCGCGTAATTTTTCACTGCTATCTGACATGTGTGGGCTTCCTTTCCATTGTTCTTTCAACATTGCATTATCTAATTTCATTTCCAGTTTCCTTTTTATCTTTTGTCATAATTACACACGTTGTTTCTTTCCTCTATTGCCTAAACTCTCTTATTTCAGTCTGTCTTGGCTTCCATAATTACAGAAGAGTCTCTATTGTAAATACTATTCTTACTTTTTTATTTGTATCAATTCTCATTTATGTTTTCTAGCTAATATTTGTAGTCCTACAGTCAATATTTTAAATATAGATTTTTATTACCTAAAGGCCTCTGTAACCGCGAATCCATGGTATATGTATGCTCTCTATACCAAATTTAATTGATGCATTCTAAACGCTGCCATTATATCTCTTGTTTATTTCTCCTTCTGTCTGATTTTCTTAGTTCATTTAGCAGTAGATGAAATTGTTATGATTATAGATTTTTCCAAAGAGAGTAAAAGTATTAATACTTATTACTTTGTTTTATTTTACATTTATCTCAGTTTTAATTATTAAACTAATGCTTTTAAAAAAAAGTCTTTAGAGACGTTTTTATACATTTATGAGCTTGTGTGACATACGTTTTATTCTTTAGTGAAATGGATGTATGTGTAAGTCGTTGTTAGATCTGACAATCAACACTATTTCTTCATTTAGCACAATGTTAGAGCTTTCAGATAACTTTTCTCTCTTCAAGGTTGTTTTAATGCATTTTTTCTAATCCGTGTTGAACACATTATGTTGTGTTAAAAACTATACAATGGAGTCAAATCCATTATGCATTTCTATAAGTACGTATGCACGTACGTACGTACGTGTGTATGTATGTATGTATGTATGGCTGGATGGATGGATGTGCATATGAATATATATAAGTATATGTATATATATATAAACAGAGAGAGAGAGAGACATAGATAGTTGGATACTAGATAGACAAATATATATATATATATATATATATATATATATATATAGAGAGAGAGAGAGAGAGAGATACATAGACAGACAGATAGATAGATAGATAGATGCGTATGTTACCCTTTGTGTTTCTGTGTGTGTGTGTGTGTGTGTGTGTGTGTGTGTTCGTGTTTGTGTGTGTGAGTGTGTCTGTGTCTGTGTATGTGCGTGCGTGCGTGTGTGTTAGAACACACACAAACACACAAGAATGACTACTCGGCAGTCTCTGTATACGAACACTCGCTCCCAATGTAAAGTGGAACCCACGTCTTCGAAACGTTACAGTAGATGTTACGAAATGAAGTGCACGTGGTTGCAAAATAAGTCTCGAAACAACAGCTGATAACATTTCCTTCTGCCCAAGCATTTCTAACGGATTTGCAAGGGAGCTCTCGCCGGAAGCATGCATTGTCGATACACATGTCATGAATACTATACAGGTCCTTGAATCATTGCCCATTATTCATTTCGCTCTCAACTGAAAATATCCATGATTTGAATGCTGAGATTCTGGTTTGCCATATCTTGCATTTAAGGAGGTAATATTCAGGCCAGAGATGCTGATGGATGCGAATAGAAATTCTCATAGAATCATTGCTTTGAGTCTGATGTGGAATCAGTGTCGTGACATACTCGCTGAAACGGGTGACTGGGCCTGTGTTGTTGTCGACGAGAACATTTAGAGGCCAGTCTCATTAACTGCTATCTACTTCTAGTATATTCTGCAAGATGCTCTTTATGGTGATACCAAAGCCAATCTCTCTGGGATAATCAAATAATTACTTTCACTGGCATGTGCATGTCTTCTTTAGAAAGACACACACACACACACAGATGCACATATATATATGCCTGTTTCTTGGGAGGGTGGCTCTATCTAACTAGTGCTTTTGAGATTTTTGTTTATAATAGTTTCTTTTCTAAGCTCGCTGATATCATTAACATTTTCTGAGATGATACTCATCATTCCATTGATTTTACAAGTTCCTTCTTCTATAGCTGTTCTCCTTTGTCCTTCGGCGAAATGAATTGCTACCTGTTTCTTCGGATTGTTTATCATCCCCATGAAGTTGATAAAAAAACTATGCATCGTTAGAGGGTAGTCTGATACCAACTGGAAACTGCTCAGCGTGAGACGGGTGATAGGTAGACGTTGGGATCCTAATTGTTACATCTCAGCTGGGAACCGCCTTAGGGTTATTCTCCTGAACAAATAAGTGACTAGTAATGAATAATTACTAGTCACTTATTTTTGTTATTACTGTTGTGCCTCATATTATGATAATGCTACAGGCGAAGCTGGAATATCCATTTCTGGCAGCTGCTTTAGAATTTTGCGTGAGGCCGTATATATATAGGTATATTGTCACGTGAAACTTCTCGTGGATCCTATTACAAAAGTGAGACCAACTTCCGATAAGCTCAAGAACGCGGATCAAATATAGATCCTCAAAATATTCACTCGATCTCCATAAAATAGAATCCAAATTACTATCAAATCTCAGCATATTAAAATCTTTTGTGTCTACTAAAATACGTGATAGATGCGTTAGGAACGTTTAAAGGGTTTAACGAAGAAACAGCTATGATGGATATCTCGTGAAAAGCTTACCCTAAGAACTAAAGACAGTAGGTAAATCGTCATCTTACCGATCATGTTTTGACTGATTCTAAACAATGAGGGAATCAAGAGATATCTCATCAAAAAATCGTTCTAACAACTAGAAACAACATCTAGATCATCATATCTGAATCTTCTGCATTACATAACAGAATGAGGCAACGGGTTAACATTATGCTGCGACTAGGGCTCAAAGAAAAACAAGACTACTACTACTACTACTACTACTCCTCCTCTTGAATAGATCTTCGGAAAGACAAGCGTGCCACAAGATTTCTGTCGTATATGATAAACAATATAAAACTATTTTTCGAGAACCTACAAAAATGTTTTTTTTTTCGAAAAAATTACAGCGAGCGAGATGGCTTGCAAACTATGAAAATATAAATATTAATAATTTAAGATAAAACGTGTGTTCGGGATTAATGTAGAAACAGTCTCCATTAAAACTGTAAACATAAGCGCTGTTGAAACAAAACAAATTTAAGAATAAATAAATATACAACTACGTACTAAAAAAGAAAAAAAAAAGATTCTGAAAACAGGTAAAAGATCATACATCATAGATTTTCAAAAGCAGCAACAACAAAAGACTAACCACACACACACACACATACACATACATATATATTCATACACACACACACACACACACACATACATATATATTCATACACACACACACACACACACATACATATATATTCATACACACACACACACACACACATATATTCATACACACACACACACACACATATATATATATATATATATATTTTCATATACACATA
>NC_069001.1:27579162-27583765 GCF_001194135.2 Octopus bimaculoides | reverse complement strand
ATATATATATATATATATATATATATACATACAATATCTCTACATTCACTGTGTAATATTGTCATATAACAGTGGCGACGAGGTTTGCAATAGCACCAAAAATGGAAGAGTTACTAAAAGCAGTAGTGAAACAACACCGTTTTCAAGCGTTTCGCATTTGATATCTTTTTACTTTTTATTTGTTCTTCATGGCTGTCAAAGGAAGTATTTCTCCAGCGTTTCCTTTTTAACTTCGTCTGGTCTAACGACCCTCCATATTTGTTTTCGTTCGGTTTCCTTGTATGTCTCCACTGTCCTGTTTTTGTTACCAGCTTGGACTCTGCATAAATCCCAAAATCTATATCCGCATTTGTGGGCGCAACTGCCTCCGAAGGCTCATTGTCGTTCAATGCTCGAATTGAGGAGTAGATGGACAGCCAACAACTGATGAAGGGTCGTTCTTTATGTTACTTGTCCTCTTTTCTATTTGTTTCTCTCGTTGTTTGCGTATTTATTTCTACCTTGCTTTTGCCAATTTCCCTGAAAAAAGTTTTAGCATCCGTCTTGAATGCCTTGTTTTGTCCATAAAATTTGATCATTCTGCCATACCTTCTGAGCCGGTAGGCTTTTAGTTGTATTCGCTGTTTCTCTAATTCCTTGGTTGTAGCGAGGTTTATAAAATATTTGATTTTATATTTCTGCTTGATGATTCTAGCCTGGTTCGTTTTAATATTTCCTGTAGCAAGTTCATTGAGAACTGATATATCCACTCGAAAATATTCGATTTCTTTTTGCATTGCTAGTTTCCACTTAGGAGGTCTATTGACATGATTGGTCCCTCTCTGTTTCGTCCCGATACTCAGTTGAGCAGTTACAACTTTAGCAGTGGAATAGATGAGGATATGTAAGGTTGTCAGATCTTTTCCTTTATTACTTAATATCTGTCTAAGAGCAAGAGTATATATCATGATTATGATGTTATTTTTTATACTGCTCGAGAGCTTTGGTAGCGGTTCACTATTGATCATATCAGTAAATTCAGTCTTGCTGAGTTCTCTCATACTAACTTCTTTTGTTCCTATCATCTTCCCTTTATTATTCACAGCAATTATGTATCATATTTCTTTTGGTGTTCTTGAGGTAGCTCTACATTCTCCTCTTTTACGGCATATCTTCTCCTTCCTAGTCTTCCTTCAGCTTCCTTGTTGGGATGTACTACTCGTACACAGGGTTCTGTGCATTCGCTGCCTATTTCATTTCCATTGTTACTGATTTTATTTGGTCTACCATGGGTTATGTTTGTCCTAATTTGGCTGGTTTCAGCGTCAGTTAACCTTTTATTCTTAATGATGCCTCTGCGTACATTACTAAATTTATTTGCAAGTATATATCTGCTTACTTCGTTGCCTACTTAGTTTCTTCACTAAATGAACGTATTGCTTCATATTTCTGAGAAGATGTATCCTTCATGCTATAAAACTATCAGAGAGGAAAAATCTAAATATAATCAGATGAATACTAAAACACGAATCTCAGATTAGTTATGACTCAGTTCAGAGAAGTATATAGAGAGTATAAAAAACAAAAACAGTAGCAATAATCTGAACATGGAGGGAAAACATGAATTAAACTGAAGTATGACTCAGCATAAATCAATGAGTATATGAGTCATACTTTGGTATGATGCGTTTATTCATAATTAAATGTAAAATCTCATGTAGGACAGAAACAGAATGATGCAACTTAGTTTCCTTTGAAGCAACATCTAAGAATTCGCTAATAGCATAAAATATAAACACAGGACAAATTGGCAAGGTCACTACAACTAATAACACAATGCTTTCAATATTTGTTCTGGATTACTACCTTTACATTGTAAATAATGACAAGATCAAATTTGCTTTTTAGTTAAAGAGGCTGGACTAACGCTCAGCACTTGTTTCATCTGATATTGTCATAGAGATTCAGATTTCTAATATACATCTTCGAAGTTTAAGCACATATTTGTTACGCTAGAATGCACCACTCCCGAGTAAATGACCGTTAACTTAACAATGGCCTCCGGAAGAATATGGTGTATAAAATCTATAAACTCCTGCACAGCGTCCCTGAAGCATCTTTCCGGTGACCCCCGACGGCCTTCCCTCTGTAAATATAAATTTTCTTTAATTTTCTTTCTGTTTTACTTTTTTCGGTGCGGCCTCCTTCAAAAATCCAGGTATTTGATCTTGCCCGGATATTAAAGAGGAGCGAAAACTACTACTATACATGCACTTTCGTTACAGACAATACCGTTTACTTTTAGATACGGAGTTGTTCAAGAGCTTGCAAATTTTTACTATAACTCATCATTTACAGTGTAATTTTTACCGATAGGAATAAATAAAACGTGGTTGCGCTAAGCAAGCTAATCTAGCAGCTTAGAAATTAAAAATGAAATATAATTTAGAGTGATTATACTTATACTTGCTAACTCTGCCTAGAAGTGTCATTCTTAATAAGGATTACGTCAGAATATAAGATCATTAATAAAAGACAGGAATTAGCGATACGATATAAATATATCTACCACAAAGCTCCTAGATTATTTCTTAAATATTTCGTAACTAATCATGTGAGATAATGGATATAACACCCATAAACCATAGCATAAGACATTAGGGATACTAAATACTTAAATTAAATAAATGACAACTGTCACTTTCTGAGTTACCTGATTCGCAAATAGTCTACTTTCACCCCTATCTCTCTCTCCTACCTCACTCTCTCCTTCTCTCTCTCTCTAGAGAGAGAGATTTAGAAATAGTAATATTAATATATATATATATATATATATATATAATGACATGAGGATAACATCGCTATTTCCTTGTTAATTTATTTTGATTGTTATTTTTTTCAGTCCCCTTATTTTTCATTTTCACTTCCATTCTACTTCTATTATTTAGTATCGCCATTTATTTTGTACTTCGTTGTATCTGATGATATTTAATTTACTTTATTTTAATCCATTTTACTTTATTCTGTATATTATTTCCGCCTTAGCGACGTGGGGAGGTATTGTTTTCGGTCGCGTTTCTTTGTTTGTCCGTGGACAAGATATCTCAAGAACCGCATGGATTCGGTTGAAACATTCAGGAATGTCTGGCTCCGTGACTGGTACGAACTGATTAGATTTTAGGATCGATCCGGTAGGGGAGAGGGATTCTGGATTATTTTTTGTTATATTTACTTTACTTTACACGAAGACTTTGAAATCTTTCTCTGATAATCTACCGTATATTATCTCTCTTAACTTACATATTAAAAGTGAAAGTATTCGTCCCTGTGTGTGTGTGTGTGTGTGTGTGTCCCCTCGCCAAAACAACTCGACATACTCTTCTTAAACTCAATACGCACATGTACGCATATATATATATATATATATATATATATATATATATAAACTGTAATTTTTGTATAATTATGTATTGCTAATATAACAATACATAAAGACGGGCTAGAGCTGAAGTGCTCAGCATGAGCTAGAATTCATCTTATAGTAAAAATGTATACATAAGGGTGGAAAATCACAGGAATAATACCATATGTCCAACGCAAGATACAAAATGTGTGTTCAATTCCTTCAAGAATCAATAAATGAATTTATAGTATTCAGTCTCTAAAGTGTCTTTCGGGTGATTTCAGAGTGTCATTATTTGTTTACGCTTCATAGGTACAACTAATATGACCCGATGCCAGTCCAAACCAGTTGCCCTTCACTTCACTAATACGGATGTTTTTTTCTTCCTTGATGTCTTAGAGATCTTGAAATGTATGTACGTGCAACAGTTCATGAATTTTCGGGAAGAAATTGATGTTTTCCAGCTATTTTGCAGTGAACAAGAGCATGGCATTGATATATTATGTCCAAATAATTATAAATTAAACGTCAATAATTTTCTCCTGATATTCTTCAAAATGTTGACCAACGCGTTGAAATTTGATCCATCTTTCTTTAGTTGGTATTATTCTTCTTTATTATGCAGAAGAGTGAAATAACGGTTGTATATGATGTCTTTAATCGCTTTTCGCTAGAAATTTTAGGTTTTCGTAAGCTTCCTTGTATACAGATTAATTTGTAAAACATGGAGTCTACATAGACCTGTCTTATCTAAGAATATATGCATGAAGAAACAATGCATATAATGATTTAAATGTACCTCCAGCTATCTTTGAGTTATCAACAAGAAGAAATATAACATATTAGAGAGGGTGAAATTCTTTAAGTTGAATCTCTTAACATTGAAGAATTATACGCTGTATGTTTAGGATAGGGAACACACATTTTCCACAAGAAAAAACAAGAAAAAAACAGGCTAATATATTGAGGCACACATCCATTCAAAAATTTGTGTTAATATATGTGTGGTGAAGAAATTCAAGCCCTCAGTAATAGTGTTTAAACAGTCTGTTACTACACTCTCGTTCGAGGAGGATGTGCAGGTGAGTTGACAGAGGATATAAGAGATGGATGGATAGTACTGTATGTATGCGTGCGTTCATGCGCGCGCGCGTGCGTGCGTGCGTGCGTGCGTGCGTGCGTGCGTGCGTGCGTGCGTGCGTGCGTGCGTGCGTGCGTGCG
>NC_069001.1:27575562-27578883 GCF_001194135.2 Octopus bimaculoides | reverse complement strand
AAAGAAAATAAATACACGAAGTTTAATGGAACTGGAAACTGTAAAATAATTTTAAAAAATTCTGACACGGCTGGTTTTCTCCAATTTGCGAGATCAATAGCGTAATCCAGACTTACAAAAGTTATAAATATAATACAAATTTATTGAAAAACTTTACCGACAATAGTGCACGAAATACATCAAAGTCTTAAGACAAACAACAGGCAAATCAATTCCTGTTTGCTATGTCTGGAAGAGTGCTTGTTGCCTATGGCTTTCATAATTAACATGTCTGGTTAATGCAAGGCTGCTTCCGTGACTGTTTTGCATGGTACGTCATATGTCGATGTCTGAAAATATGCATGTGGATTGCAGAAATTGAAATGCTGTTGATTAAGTTATGGACATACTAACGGTTGGTTAGTGTGGTGTCTGATTTCATGAGAAAAATGTGTGTCTCAAGAGGAGGCAACTCGGCCAACTCAAGAGTGTGCGTGGTTAGGTAACAGAAAAATAACCAACTGTCTATTTAAGATATCATTATAGTCGCCGCAAACACATAAGAATGGAAGGCAGCATACCTGTAATCCACAGTTTAGTATTGTTTGTTAGTGCCTCTATATTGTTCTATAATTGCTCATATTCTTAGATGCGTTTTTAATCAAAAGAATATTCAGCAGTAATGTAATTTCAAATGTAGACGTTCTCAATCGAGGGCTCCACCTTATCTCCGAAAATTGCGGGGACTTGTTGTAGGAAGCATTTACTTGTTATGAACACGAATTTCATTCTTTGATATGTAAGCTTTGGTAAGTTAAAGCATGGACTAGAAGCGATTCTCAGTGATTGCGAGATATGACGCTTGAAGCGATCACAATTATCCTAATGTTTTCCTGTTCGTGTTTATTGTTCCGTAGTGCAATAATATTTTGTATGTGCGACGATAGACTTTATGCTGTCCAAAGGGACTTGACTGTTATAATTCACAAGAGGATATTACTGAGGTCTGTGCTCAGGGAATCTGTGTAGAATTGGTTGGAAATGTCTAACCTGGCAAACAAAGGTATGCAAAGAATGAAGAATAATACCATCTAAAGAGAAGTGAATGTTGTTAGAAATGCTAGGCAATGGTTTTCGTAAAAGAACAGTACAGTGGTACACTGTGGATCATGCATTGTGGATCATGGAGATCTCAGTCAGTTCAAGCTGATCCAGTACTATTTGGAATGAACCCATTAATTCGGAGAAAGTTGCAGTTATTTCCAACTCAGCAACAGGTGTTCAAACTATATTTGGATGCCTGATCGCAATGGTTCATCTGTAGAACACGCATGGATAAATTCTGAATAAAAGTATAACTCACAGTTTAATCAATAACGTATTCTCCATAACTCCACTACGTCACAACCCACCTTACAAACTAACTAATATTCTAATAGACCCTGCAAACCACGGAAATTTTTTTATCTCTACAGAGATTGTATATAGGGCCAAGATTTACTATAGGCATCACAGTCTGATGAGGGCTTAGCAAGCCGAAACATCGAAATCACTGTCACTATAAAAGTATGAAGTAACCCTTCCGGTTAATGTAAAATTGTTACACTATATACACATATATATGAATGCTTTATTGGATATCTACCAAGATTTTTTAAACACATTTTCCTTCTAACTATATATATATAGATTCAAACACACACATGCAGAGGTACGCACACAGACACATATATGACGTTCCCGGATATATTTGTAATACGAAAGTATGTCACATTTGTCCAATTCCATTCAGAATTTGCATGTTCTCTGAATCGTAATGTCTAATTCGCTCACAGTATCTGCAGCATGATTAATTAATACGTTGTGGTCTTTGCCAAAGTGCGTTGTGATCTAGCCTATATTGCGTAAATAATCGGACCATTACGTAAGAGTTCAATTATTTCATCAAGCATGGATTCTGGCTTCATTTATTTTGTAGGTTTTGTAACATAACTGTGAGACTGTAAGTCATAATATGAATTCTAGAATTCATAGAATATGTAGACATGTGGAATACAAACAGAATATATGCAGGATACATACAGTATTGTCTCACGTGCTCGATTGAAACGAACTACTCTCAGGTAGACTATCGGTTGTGTTTGCAAGGATATAAATCCGAAAGAGATTTCTGAGCATATTTATAGATTTCGAAGGGTTATTTCATATACTTTCATATACATCTGGTATTTTGTTATTATTATTTATGTGTATACTTTTCTACATGAGATTGACATTTTGTGTGCTATATTTCGATCATAAGAAATAATTTTTGAAGTAATTTTTAAAGAATATTCCATTCAGTTCTTCAGGATAATATCTCGACTGCACGCCTCGCCTACTATTTACACACGCACGCAAACACACACAACATGATGAGGATGCCAGCACTGCTGCTGATAATGATGAGGAGGAGGACTACTACGACGACGACTACTACAACGACAACAACGAAATGTGCGTTACAACAAAAAATGGGTTACACCAAAGAATGGGTTACGTCATTCATTTGAATAGAAAAAAAGAACCTGAGTAATATAGAATATCTTAATATATCAGCGGTTTGTTTAACATCACACTTTGCAATGTAGAATGACTTTATTCAAATGGGCCTGAATATTCAGTCAGCTGTTAGTCTGCTTATTAAGCAAGCAAACGTGTGTGCTCTCAATTGTTCCCCTTATATGAAAATCTGCACATTCCTTACAAAGATAGTTTTCTGGGTGTAGAAATAAAACATTTAGAACATTACTATAACGGTTATGAATGAGGGACGTTTTTAATACAATTTCAATTTCTGGCGTCCTCTCATCCAACATGGATATAAGAATTGTCTTTCACTGCACCAAGGTGGCAAACACTCAAACAAATCTACCATTTATGAGAACATATGCTACAACAAAGAGCATCTAAGGAAGGTGTACAGAGACTAAATGTGTTTGAAAAAAGACCATGCTGCTGTACAATATCTATTTAGAATCCAGGACTACTATATTAGAGTTGCACAGCAAAGAATTAAACGAGATGAAGATAAGCCATGGAAGAGAAGAAACCCCGATGAAGTAGACAGAAAGTTTTCAAAAGAGGAAAAGATAACAAATGAAATCTTGTCAAAATTGAAAAAGAAGCAGTATAAAAGATATATAAGATATATAGCATAAAAGATGTGTGTGTGTGTGTGTGTTTGCTTGCACGCGTGAATGTGTGTACGTGCGTGTTCGTTTGAATGCGCGCGTATATATACATATATATATACACATATATATATATATATATATATATATATATATATATATATATATA
>NC_069001.1:27567847-27573954 GCF_001194135.2 Octopus bimaculoides | reverse complement strand
TATATATATATATATATATCATGATTTATATGTAATAATGTACTATAGTATATAAATAGTTGGCAATGATTTGATGATTTGCTTCATTACTGAAATACTATTGAATAGCTAAAACATGACGAGTGAAAAACTACACTAAGCGAGACGCGAAAGTAATGTAGACTATATGAACTTTCTATTCTGTAATGTGATTACAATTCACAAAGGTTTTTCATTAATATTAAACTATCAAAGTATTATAATTCTTCTAAAATTTTAACATTAATTACTACGTGCGTTAGTAATTTTTTGACATGTATGATAATCATAAAATTTCTATCTTCAAACACATCCATTAAGCATAATTTTAATTTGAAAATGCCAATATATTACCTAATATGTTTGAATATTGTCCAACTTATAAAACACAAAATACATATCTATCGTATCTAATCTGTTAGAAAATTGAATGAATTTGCCAAATTACATATTTAACTACATTCATAAGAATCTGACATGCATATTGTAGATTGCAGATAACTTGTTTTAATATCGTCAGCAAATATTTAGCGAGATGCAATATCTGCGAACAGATATATGTAATATATTACTGACACATCACGGTTGATTGTTTTCCGTTATAATTTATAAGCCAAATGCAAAATAACAAAATTGTTGACGATTCCCCAGTTATGAAATTTTAAATTTAAAACTATTTGATAAATCATGAAACCAGAAATTAGCGAAATGAAATGCATGCAAATAAAACACATTCTACAGTATATACAGAAATGCATAATACGATAACCTAATTTAATTTCTAGTACACACACACACACACACACACACACACACATGTGTATGTGTATACATGTGTGTGTATGTTTGTATGCTATATGGGTCGAAACAATTGTGGTGATTAATAAAAATTATCGTATCTTCCATCTCTTAATAACCATATATATATATATATATATATAGGTGTGTGTGTGTGTGTGCGTGCGCGCGCGCGCGTGTGTGTGTGTGCGTGTGTTTGTGTGTGTGTCTGTGTGTGTGTGTGTGTGCATACAAATCAGAACGAGTTGTTCGGCACCAGGCTATGGTACAAAACGCTTGTCCAGGTAGCGTCTAGGGCACCTACGTATGTATATATATATATATATATATATATATATATATATATATATATCGCTTTGCTATTCGTAGGCTTCCACTTTTCCGAATTCAACCTAAAGCAATCTCGGGGCGAGCGCCGTTTTCTTTTAACTTGCACGTAACGTAAATTTAAGCGCATTAGTTCCTTGTACAATTGTATTGAGAAACGTCCAGTTTCCATTGTGTATTAGAAAGTCTATTACCTAGATTCATTTACTTGATAACATTTGCGGAAAATGTGTAACGAGGTATATGTTCAGTTCAGATAACTATGATAAAAATTAGTCCACAAATTGCTGCTATGCTGATATTGTAGTGAAAGAGTGCTATTGTTAATATACCTGCTCATTGATACACTCATTAATTTTCTCCTGCTTGTACTGAAAGCTTCCTTGTATCTAAGTCTAGATCCTTTTTCATTTCCGCGTGATTACTAGAAATTGTACATCATATGAGGAGCCGGCTTAAAGGAAATCATTTTGTTAGAGTAGTATTGAGATCTCTCGAGGAGGTTACCAGTTGCGTCCTTTCCCCAAATCGCCTACAAACTTTTACTCCGCCTTGTACAGAGTTCCACGTTCTTAGTCGAGTTCTTCCACATTCTGCCGTCATACGTTGTCCCAATATAGAGGAGAATACAGAAAAAAAAAATCTTTCAAATAAATCAGTGTCAAATATTTTTCGCGACACTAAAATGCATTATTGTTACTACGAAAATCACATTCCATCTCCCAGACTTGTAAAGAATGGAAGCAGGTGCTTCAAATAACAAAGTCTTCAAATTCTAGATTTTTCTTGCAGCCCCTGCAGCAGATATCGCAGGTCATCCAATAACAATATTTAATCAATTGGAACTAAACTTGCAGTGTATAGCCAGATTTACAATAAGGAATCCAATGAAATGTTACTTTTGTTGTTCTAACATATTGAAACTATTAACTAAACAGAACGGAGGTTTTGTTTCGCCGAGCATAACAGACATTCAAGAGCGAATAATGCTTGTAGCTTGGAAATGCTAGTAAATAGCATCAGCATAGATCAGGTAGAACGAAATTCAATACAATCAAAACGATATATTAAGCGAACACCTCTTACACACACTCTACGAGAACAACTTTAAGCATACAGGCAAATTGTCTATGAATGTATGAAAGTGTGCATATATATATGTGTATATATATATATATATATATATATATATATATATATATATATATATTAGTGTGTGTGTATTTGTGCGTGTATATATATATATATATAAATTACCAACGGATTAAATATTTTCTATCTGATTTTAGCGTAATTAAATTTGGTTGCATGTCATACGTAGTCTTAAATGTAGATAGAAATACATTGTAGAATTTGTAGGAAGTCTAGGAAATTACTATTGTCCATTTGAGTTACAAAGTAAATAACCGTTAATACTTAAATGAAAAATATATATTTCTTCGACGATAATAAAACGAGGAAACAGTACGTTTACTGTTACGATTAATTACCAATAGATAATAAGGTAAATTTATGTGAAAGCAATAGGTAGTTCAATAAACTGTGTGCCCAAGTTTGGCCATCCTATAAGGAATATTAAAATGATAGTGGCTAAATTGTTATGAATTGAGTGAACCATAATCGGCAGAAAGCTTCGGAATGTTTTAGCATTTGAATGAAATGACACAACCTGAGTGACAATTAATTCAGTGTATCCTTGCAAAGATATCTCGTAGATCTTAGACAGAGAAGGCAGTAAAGATTGTATAATTCCGTACATTTAATTTAACGTTTGATAAAAAAAAAGATATATATGTCTGGACATGTATCATATAGATATACATATACATATATATAGATTTAGGGAAAATAACCAAGTTTCAAGAACTCATCGATGAAAATTTCTTGTACTGGAATTAAAATGATAAATGGATTTTGCAGAATTTTACAACATGAGTAACTCATCTTAATCGTATTTCTATTAAGAAGCTTATGACGTCTACGAATTATTTAATTTTAATTTTTCATGAATTGATTTTAATTGAGTTTTTACCGGTAATTTTTTATTTTGTCCCTAATATTATTATACATATACATATATATTCATAGACATGTATGTAGGCTGTGCATATATTTCCGAACACTATAGCCGTTGATAAAATAAAAATACGTATGTATGTATAATATAGTTATACTTATATACATAAACATACATAGATATATATGTAGACTATACATATTTAAGTTCATTTATACAATATATATGAATATATAAGAACCCACAAAATCATTGCATTAATACAACTTTTCTAGATTTCGTTACTTTATGAATCAACCAGTGTCTGGAAAAAAGATTGCTAGAGTAAGATAAATATCTTACAATCACATATTTTGAAAGCAGTAACTGCGAGTATTGTCGGCAGTAACCTACATTTCTAAGTTTCCATACAAACATCCTCATGTTCTTATTTTATCCACCTTGTCTTATTAAGCAATGATTGGAGCTTGGATTTGAGCGTTAAGTAGTACCTATATATGGAGCGTTTTTCTTTAGCAATGCAAACATGGAAAATATTTCTACCGATGCTGTTGTTATATTTCTTAAATGTATACGTTGATAAAACAAATTTTAATACAATTACCTATCAGGTAAGTGTAGCTTCTCGGAAGACTGTTACAATCGGCTTGGACTTTAGTCAGAAAGACACATTAAGTTTATTCGAAATAGACCGTTAACGATGCCGTTGTTAGAATAATGCAATTAAGAGTAGAAAAATGGGCTCTCATTTCTTGTACTGGAATTAAAATGATAAATGGATTTTGCAGAATTTTACAACATGAGTAACTTATCTTAATCGAATTTCTATTAAGAAGCTTATGACGTCTACGAGTTATCAGAAATCACGAAGATATTTAGTTAAAGTAATCTCGAACAATGTCAGTGCGGACATCTATTATATATACTGGATTTTACAACACATTTCTTATTCTTCTATTACACACTGGTACATTAGAGTAGGCATTGTACAATATTCTAGCAATAAATACAGGAATACAATTTAACTGTAATATGGATTCACTAATGAGTGAACCCTTAAGAGAATATTTTGAATCTTTATATAATATAGAATTTCATTTGATTTCCTGTAGGAATAGAATATATTCGTAAATTATGCTATAGTGATACCCAAAATAATTAACATTTTTCAGAGTTTTATCATGTTATGGTGCTAAACGAATTTATATGTTAATTTTGAAATCTAGCAAGCCCGCGACCATCTTATGTAACAATGTCTTTTAGACTCTCGTCCAATTATAAGTTGAAAGGGGGATATGCATGCACCCAAGCTACGGAGTTAATATTGATTCCACACACACACACACACACACACACACACACAAACAAAGAAACAAACGAACAGACAAACAGACAAGCAAACAAACACACACACACGCACACAGGTGAGCATCTAAGTGCAAAACAAAATGGGGAAAATAGTATTCGAATATCAAAGGCAGAGTAATACGCATTTATCAAAGCTGTTAAAGTAGTTTAAGATTGTTACTCAGAGTTTCACACTCCCGTTTTTCGAACAGTTCTGACGTCATCACACTTGTCCGAAGAACGGGAATATGAAGCTCTAAGCAACGGCCTTGCGATAATTTTGGTGCTTTAAAAATATACACATATATATATATATATATATATATATATATATATATATACAAGTTATAATAATTATATACATCATTATAACAAGCGTATAGAAAAGAACTTTCCACCTTTAAAGAAATGTTACTAAACGAGGGGGACGAAGTTAAAATCGCCCCTCCTAGGGAAGTCGCCTTCAAAGCAAAACTTAGCGCTGTTATTTACAAAACATGTATCATAAAGTCGAAAAAATAGACATAGCTACCAAAGATGAAGTGGAGCACTGTCTACAACACGTTTGGGATGGCATACAGTTTTTAACTAGAGGTCAGAGGTTCGCAACCATAAAAAAGGTTCGCAACCGTAGGAGAAAGACAGACAGGCGTCCACTAGTCTATTAAAAAGGACAGAAATTGTACTGCTGCCCACGTATCTTGGAAGACATACTTCCAGGGTCTGGGTGTGAGACATACCACCAAAGGTGGACCCTGCTTGGGTGATAGCGGCAATTACAGCTGGCCTGGAGGATAAAATTATGGTCATGCAAGCCCAAGCCACGGATTATCAGGACTGGCTTCTCCTTACGATAGGACTGCTCGATAGGATTGGGTTTTCCTCATGAACGGACTCGGTCCTCCCGGGACTCGGTTTGGAAGATATGTCTTTCAGTCAATTGACTCTAGAACTAGCACAACAATAATTGACATTCCATGCTTTTCTAGCCACACACAAACACACATGCACAGAAATACATATCCGCACGCACACACACACACATTACACACAAACTCGTACACACACGGACGCAGACAAAACACTCACAGACACTCACACACAAACACATACACAGATGCAAGCATATGCACACACCTTTATACGCGTGAGTACATATGAGCATATTCATGATTGCCAGCAGGTATGTGGGTCTCTGTGTTTATAAGCTAATATCTGTTACTAAATGTTACTTTAAAAAACAAAAAAAAGATAAATTCAGTCTTGATTTGCTTGCAAGCTTCGATTCTCACATATTTTCATCATTTTCTTAGTCATATGTATATTTAAGATTTCTTTGATAAACAAGAAAGAAATTAATTAATTTTCTCTATCTCTCTATAACATATTAGTTTTATATCTACCCACCTCTCCTACCGCTATCTCTCTCTCTCTCTCTCTCTCTCTCTCTCTCTCTCTCTCTTCTCGCTCGCTAGTTTCTTCAACTTTCTCAAGTTCTCTTTTTAACTACTCTCTGCAAGACCCCACGTCAAACCGCCGTATTTATTTTTCTCTTCATTATAAACTTCTAAATGTTTGGCCAATAATATAAGTTACATTC
>NC_069001.1:27565281-27567483 GCF_001194135.2 Octopus bimaculoides | reverse complement strand
ATATATATATGTATGTATGTATGTATGTATATATATATATATCCCTCTATCTATATATACATATATATTTATGTATGCATGTATATGTGCATTTGTACACGTACGTGCATATATGTGAGTGGGAAAAATGTAATTAATTTTCACGTGCACCAGGAAAAGTCAGCATGGAAATGATATACATACTCATTCTTAATACGTTCTCACAGAGCTGAGCGTGAATATATTTGTTAACGGCTGTTATATTTCGTTTTCAAATATCAACTTTTCACGATATTTGTGTACAACGCATTGGATATGTCTCCAGAAAGGGCCTTTAAATTCACGATATTTTTAATCTGGTTATGTTTCTTAAGTCGAAACCTATACCCGGGTCAACAGATCTAAGTATGGCGGTTTTTTTTAATATAGATAGATAGATAGATATGTATATATATATGTATATATGAGAGAGAGAGAGAGAGAGAGAGAGAGAGAAAGAGAGAGAGAGAGAGAGAGAGAGAATTCTGCAAGTACATTTTTTGTTGACTTGTGCTGCTGTCTGGTACACCTGGAATATCTTGTGTCGTTCGGACACAAAGAACATTGAAAACCGGAACGATTACGTATCATACATTCTGTACATGTACCGACGTATTCGAACGTGGTCATGTTAATGGATGCTGCATTTTGTACTCGGAAAACACTTGTTCCTTTTAAACGATGTTAATGACTTTTAGGGACACAGTATTTCGTTATGGAACAATAATATACTATAAAGTACATTAAGCGTTTTTATAAGTTGGTGCTATCACTGTGCTTTAGATCAATTGTTGAGTTTATCTCTACAGTTCACTTTCTATAATTTCTATAGACTATCTGTACTGATAACCTTAACAAGTGATTTAAACGATGTGTGCTACGAAGCACTTTATCTACATTTGTCTGCTGGCATTATGTTATATATTTGCTGTAAATGTTCTGCTTTTAAATCTAGAGTAATCCTGAGAGAGAGAGTTTTATATGTCAAGCCTATGAAACAGTCAGGATTCTGAAACTTGCAACTTAAGTTTTAGCTGTCAAATCTTAAAATCACATGCTTTCTAATATGGTTTCGTCTCTGATTTACCACACTTCCATGCTTTATTAAGAACGAGGATATTTCATTTTATTGAGTTTTTATATTATTGTTTTCTTTCTTATCTTAATATTTTCCTCGTGGTTTCTTTTGACACATTTTATTGTTCCGTTTCCTTAGGCTGTAGTCTTTTTCTGGTATGCTTTTCCTTCATACTACAAAACTGAGTAACCCGGATCTTTTGCGTAGTGATGTTGGCAAACGTATCCAAAATAGTGATAGTTGTATTAAACGGATTTATTTACTGTTTCGTTTGTAAATCAAAAAAGTAAATGTCTCCTACACAGAGATTATAGTGCTGGCATTTTATATTTATGTGATTATGTTATCTCTCCATGGAGCCGTATGGAATCACATGTTTATTGTATGTCAACTAGTGTAAGGTTTCTATAAATTTTAATCTGATTGTTTATGTGTAGAAATACAGTTTATTAGGCTTCTTTTGGATATTACATTTTTGTGCTGAGTTGTTCTCTAGGCTCTTTGCTAATTTCTCAACGTCCATTCATGGGTTCATTATAAATAGCATACATATTACATATCTAGTGTATATTATATGTTTCCGTTTCGGTATTATTTCGCTTTCTCTTATTGCTAAGTGGAATATGTTAAAAATACGTACCAGGACACAATCTATAGTTATCCCATCTTTTGAATTATACAGCTTGCATCTAAGTTACGAGTGCTCTTTGAGTTTTTATTAATTGTAACCCTAGCTCTAGAAAACCTTTTCCTTTACGTCTCAGTAGTAGACACAATGAAAAATATATATCACAAAATAGATAAATAGGCATGAATGCAGACGATAGCAGTAATCTATTAAAGAGTTCCCTAAAAATGTAAATTGGTACACAGCCGTGCTTCTATACGGCAAGCTTTGAAAGACACACACGCATACACAAAGTCTCAATCACAGACACTTACACTTAATCTCTTTCACACACCCACATATGTATGTATATGTGTGTATGCATATGTATGTGTATATATATCTATATATGTGTGTGTGTGTGTGCGTGTGCGTGTGCGTGTGTGTGTGTGTGTGTGTGTGTGTGTGTAATTAATCAAAGGACATACTAAGTATGTCT
>NC_069001.1:27557426-27564879 GCF_001194135.2 Octopus bimaculoides | reverse complement strand
ATATATATATATATAAGAGAGGGAAAGAGAGAGATTATACGGATAATAAATTAAATATATTAAATATAATAGTTGGATACAATATATGTATATATTTGATAAGATTGAGAATAAGATATATGTCACAAGCTACGGAGACTCAGCATGACCGCTAAACTCGAAGAGTGTTTGCATGACTTCTTAAAAGACAGAAGCCAGGCTGTGATAGCCAATGGAGCCCTCTCCAAAGAGACCGTAATATAAAGTGGTGTGTCTTAGGTAAGTGTATTGGAGCTGCTACTGTTCATGGTGGCTCTTTCATGCATAGCATCAGTTACACAGACAGACACATTTACTAGCAATGCCGACGACACAAAATTAGTAGAAGCAGTCAAGAAACCTTCTGCTGTTAATCTCCTACAGAAAGACCTAGGAGCCATATATAAATGGGTATATAATTTAATGCTGGCAAATTCTTAGCACTCCGCTGTCCTCTAATTTGTACTCAGAATCCGCGACAACGATACTTTGGACCTAAAAGAGCGACAGTCCCAGAATCACATACAGTGTGTGATCTCGGGTTTGATATGACCAACAATGCTTCATTTCACAAGCATATCACCAAGATGTTAGCAGTGTACAGGCGAATTGCCGGATTGACTGTAAGGAACTTTTGAAGAAGGGAATACGAAATTATGCTGGTCCTATGGAGTACATTTGTCCTCAGCCGTCTGGATTACTGCTCTCAACTGTGGTCACCGTACAATGTCAGATTAATAACAGAACTTGTAGTAGTTCAGTGATGTTACACAAGAAGATTGCATCAATGGAACAGCTGAGCTACTGGGAGAAACTGAAAGAGCTACGACTCTAATTTCTGTAGCGAAAGCGGTAGAGGTATGTAATGTTATATGTATGGACGATATTGGCGAGGCTGGTACCAAATTTCGGAATTGAGAGCTGTACCTGACACCGAGTTTGACACCACTGTTCTATTCCAAAGTCTCAGCTGTCCCATCTAGAATGAATAGCATGTACTGCAATAGTTTGGCATTCAGAAACCCACAGCTGTTTAACGCGTTGCCAAAACATCTAATGGATCTTCATGGAGTGTTGGTAGATGTTTTCCAGAAACATCTTGACTTGCTATCCAAGGTCCTACATGAAACAGTATCAAGTCAGGCAACTCAAAAGAGGGCAACCGTGTCTAACACCCTCCGTCACCAAAACGTTATTCGAAAATGTATCTATATTATTGTATGACAAGACCAACGGTTATGTGAAAGGGGAAAAGTCAATTGTATTGGCCCTAGTATTCAGCAAGCACTTATGTTATCGACCCCTATATGATGAATGACAATGCGACCTCTGCAGAATTTAAATGCACAAAGTAAAGCCGGAAGTAATGCCTTTAGATAAGTTGCCTAGCGTGCTAACCACGCTACCAGCTCTCAAACTCAGAAAAGAGAAACATTGAGAGATTGTAACAGAGGAGAAAAATAAAGAGGAAATAAGAAAGCTAAAGTTGTAAAGAAAACAGCTAAGAGTTAAAAGAAAAAACAGGACCTGTACTAGAACTATCACGAAATAAGTGTCTTAGGAAAAATAAAATGATGCTTAACTTATGAAGGTGAACTAAACTATTTGAAATTAAGAAAGAACGTTGTCTATAGTATATTAAAATATATGATTATTTTTGTTGAAGTAGATGGATAATATACACATTTTCACACATCAATGTAGTTAATGCAATTTAAAATAAGGTAAAATAAGGTTAGTCTGTGAAGAACCATTGATCAAGATTCTCTGAAAATATGGTACACAAATATATTTAATTATAAAAATGACTGTTTTGTAATTGGTCGAATGAACAAAGATGCACTAAATTTAAATTAATTGTAAATTAGATTAATTGGCTAAAGGCAAACACAAAATTGTACGACAAGTGTAGAATTGAAATAAATAATGTATCATTAAAAAGTCTAAAAGCAAAAATATGAATACATTGAAAAAGCAATAAACGAATGCAAAAAGAAATTGAAGGAGTCCTAGTAATTATAATGGCGCAGACATAACTGTATGGGAAACAGTATGCAGAAACCTTGTGTGAGTGTTCGCTAGTCGAAAGCTGACAATAATGATTTCCTGCACTAGAGATGCGAGTCTAGGCTGGGTTTTATAACACGCCTTTTGAGCTGAGAACATATGGCTTAATCAAATTATATATCAGGACGCCGGAACAAAGAAATAACGAGAAACAAGGTAGATGAAAAATGTAGAAGGATGGCGATGGGGGAAGCAAAAAAAGATGATAGAAGAAGAAAAAGAAAACAGAAAATTAGAGGTATGGCCCTTTGTACGGTGAAGCCTTAACAAAGCTAGTTTTGTAGAAAAAAGTAACAGAGAGAGGTGTGAATTCCCCGAAACAGCTGCTCACTCAGGAGTTGGGTGGGTGGGGGGTAGATTCATGTTCTTTCGCGCGTCTCCTGGGCATAAAATTTTAGCACTTCGTATATTTATACTTTGTACATTAAATGATATTTATCACTTGCTGGATGGAGTACCTTTTTGGTTGATCCCATCTTAACAAAACAGTAAATTTCAAAAATTACAGAATACATGCTTCATATAATGGGCAAGATACACATTCAAAATCTCTGTACTGTTTGAAAATACTTCTCCCAATATCCTAAATATATATTTATTGAAAGGGAACCAATATATAACTGTTGATTATCTTATGTCCAACCTAACGTCAAGTTCCAACTCTATTTCCGTTTTTCATCGTTCATGCAATCTAAGCGAAAGTGGATTCTATCATATTGTTTTCTACCAATGATTTTCCTTGCGTTTCTTTAGTTCTGCCGGTTCTCACTTCTCTCTCTTACTGCTGAAATCCACTCTCATGTTGTTTCTTTTTAATGATGTTATGTATTAAATAACACGTTATGTATAATCACCCGTTTATTAATCTATATATACGTCCTCACACTCATTTCATTGCAGACCTTTGCATATGTTCTCCAGTTAAAGAGTTAATTTTGAAATAATTATTTTCATCATTAATTATACATGTATTTCTCCTATTAGTTTGTCTTTTTGACGTACAACTCTTCATTATTTTTTAATTGAAATCTATATCTATTATAATGAAAATGCTTAAAGTTTTAATTTTGTTAGAAAAGTTACTGAAAATCGAAATATTATCAAGAAAGCGATTGTAAGAAAAATGTGAACATACAGGTATCTACGAAAACAAGTACACGGCTATAAACATTAATAGGTGTTTGTATATGAATATATGCATACACGTGCGTGTCTTGGTGTGATTTAAACATTCCTTCAGTGCAAACGGGCTAACAAACATACTCATTTGCACTTCTAAATATAAGTCTCCTCTCGTCATGTTTCTAACTCTACACTTGCAGCTTTCTCACCTCAGCCATGAATAAAGGGTATCGTTTCCCATTCAAACTGCCCAGGCCTTTGGAATGTCATCCCCGTTGTATGTGGTCGAGCATAGATATGTTTGTGTGAACATCTTTATGTACTATGTTGGATACATTTGGTGTCCGTCTGATATGTTGATTTTGTTTTTTTTTTATGTGTCTGGATTATACCTGCACTAACGATTAGGAAGTGGATTATGTACACTAACTATGAAATGATTATGATTTGCGACTGAATCTGTTTTTAAGGTTTGGCTTTAAAGGTTGCATTCCTTCGCGTTCGGTACACTGTATATTTATTATGGTAGTTTTGACTTTATGAGTCCCTAATAGCGCTAGGCATGTATGTGTAGTAATGCTCTTAATATAAATATATATATATATATATATACAGAGAGAGAGGGGGGGAGAGATGTATATGAACGAATATGTGTATATACAAAGAAATAGGCACTCAGTACATTTAGTGGGATTTACATGTTGTTATTGAAAACAGCGAGACTCAGCCCTACAGGACAGAAACTTTAATTTGCATGGGGTTTAATCAAATGGTGGAGTAATTAGAAGATAGTCACAAGAAAATTAAAATGCAAATAACATTGTATATTTACGCTACTAAATTATGTTTGTAGCTATTTAACATTAAATCATAGTCCTCATTTATGTATAGACTTCCATTGTATATGCATGTAGGGTACCTCTTTGTGTATGTGCATGTAATTATGTATACATACTTGTGTAAGTATGAATGTTTGTCTGAATAGATGAATATATGTATTAGTAATATTTACATATAGTTCATAGAATTTCATTTCAGTGTATTATATTTTCAAAATAAGTAAAAAATAGTTCTAAATATTTTACCGGAAGCAGTAGAAGAACATTAGTGTTGAACAGAAATATAAAATCTATTTCATTTATATTTTCAAAAAATTATACCTCTTCTTTGTATCTATGCATTATGTGTATTGTTCTGTTCTTCGCGATACAAGTACCCGCACCATATAATTCATTTTAGCGGCCATTTGCAAATGTTTGACTGTAGAACATCGGTGATTGAGATTTTTTCTTATCATCATCACCGTTGAAACCAAGAGCAACCTTGATATTCAAGTTGTATCCACACAATGCGTAAACATTTTAGCATAAAAATCTGAGGTTTTAGAATAAGAGAAATAAGGAAAAAAATTAGGAGCATTAAAGATTAGATTTTCGTAAATGAAACAAAAATATTGTAGCTTAGTGATATCCCTTTAGAGAATAACAGGATGGGGAAAGTTATTTACTATCTCTTTATATATTATATAGTATTATGTTACATAGGATTAACAGGGTTGCTATTCGATAAGTGATAATCTTATTAAAAAAATTCCCTACAGCATCGGTTTGTATCCTCAGACACAAACACGAATAGCTATATATATATGTGTGTGTGAGTGTGTATGTATCTGTATGCATATATTCTTGGTTGTATATCTATGTATTTATAAGCATATATGTACTTGCGCGCGCGCACACACACATACACACACACTCACACACACACACATATATATATATATATATATATATATATATCTTGTAAATAAAAATAACGGTATATTTATTCAAGTCAAAGCTTATGGCGATCACCATGCAATGACTGAGGAGAATAGTCTCCGAAATATATATATATATATATATGTATATATATATATATATATATATATATATACACACATGTACATAAGGGGATATGTCAGAGTGTTGTACCTCCGATCACGCGATCACGGTTTCGAATCACGCTCTGTCCGTTGATTTGTGTTCTGGGTCCCAGCAATCATTTTACGTTAATCCTGTTCATTAGTCTATAAATGAGTATCCATGCGACGAACTTTATCTCTAGCTTTTCCTCTATATCACGCCCTTGCATAAAAAGAAAATGTTTGATGCAGCGGTTTTGATTTTCTTATAATTAAGCAGAAGATTTAAGAGAATATATACGCTGTAATGGAGAGCAACAAACCTTAAACACAAAACGTTCGTTAATATCCCCTACGAATAAACATGCTTCTTTGCCCATTGTTACTTTCACACGTAGCTGCTATGTTAATATATTCAGGAGAGAGGGGCGACGGGCTGTCAGAAACTTTAGCAGGCCGGGCGAAATGCCTAGCGGTATTTCGTCTATCTTTACATTCTGAGTTAAAATTCCGCCGAGGTCGGCTTTGCCTTTAATCCTTTCGGTGTCGATAAATTAAGGACCAGTCGCGTGCTGGGGTCGATCTAATCGACTAGCCCCCTCCCAACAAAATTTCATGCCGCGTGCCTAGAGTAGAAAATAATATTTTCAGGAAAGGATTAATAATTACGAATTTTCAGTTTGAAGTCATATATGAATATTCATCAGTTGATGCCGTCTCAAATGTTTCTGTTTCTTGTGGTTGCCATTTATTTGGGGATTGGTAGCAAAATACTTGAGATATTCTTTTCTACTCAAGGCACAAGGCATGAATTTTGGGGGGAGGGGGGGGCAAACCATTAGGTCGATCCAGTTCACAACTGGTATTTAATTTATCGTTCTCGAAACGTTGAAGGCAAAGTTGACCTCGATGAAATTTTAACTCAGAACATAAAGACAGACGAAATACCTATTTCTTTATTGCCCACAAGGGGCTAAACATAGAGGGGACAAACAAGGACAGACAAAGGGATTAAGTCGATTATATCGACCCCACTGCGTAACTGGTACTTAATTTATCGACCCCGAAAGGATGAAAGGCAAAGTCGACCTGGGCGGAATTTGAACTCAGAACGTCACAGCAGACAAAATACCGCTAAGCATTTCGCCCGGCATGCTAAATTGTCTGCCCAGTCGCCGCCTTAAAATGCTTGAAATATCCTTTTCTACTCTAGGCACAAGGCACAAAATTTTGGGGGACAGGGCCAGTTGATTCGATCGACCTCAGTACTCAACTGGTGCTTAATTTATCGGCCCCGAAATGATGAAAGGCAAATTCGACCTCGTCGGAATTTGAGCTCAGAGCACAGGGACAGTCGAACTACGCTAAGCATTTCGCCCGCCCTGCAAAATTTTTTGCCAGCTCGCTGCCTTAGACTCCTTGCAATGTTGCCGTTTTAACGATATAGCCTTCTTATGATTTCATGTATATCACAACGGTTACTTTATAATGCTGTTATTGCGTAGTGATATTTTCATTTAGTATGACACGTGTCTTCTCCAAAATAATTACTATAAGCAATATTCACATTGAAGTAGTTCTCTCTGATTTCTTTCCAGGATTATTTTATCATTTGAAAGAACAACTTTTGTTTTCAAAATGTCGTGTACTATGCGTGAAAATCACTTTGTTTTATGTGAACAGCAGTTCCAGTATCTGCTAAAATGCTGTTGCACACATTCCAGTATGATATTTTCTTATAGAAGATTATTTTTATTCTCACAGGGTTAATAAAGAGAAAAAGAATAAAAAGGAAAATGCGTTATTTGTGCCGAATTTGTTTTTACTTGAAGATAATATCACTAGCTTTATATAAAAAGAAAATTCCTGAACATTTTAGGTATAAAAGTGAAAATATCATTATTTAAAGCTTATCAATCAAAACATCAAACAAATTACTTCACAGAAATTTCAGAATTTGGGTATAAACCCAAGATAATTATCACGATAAATATTTATAAGCATCTGGTACCAATGTGAAAGTGAGAGAGGAGGAGAAAAAAACAAAAATTTAATTATTATGTGAGTTTGAAACGAATGAAAAATATAACAAGAAAATAAAATCACGAATTGGTTTGTTTAAAAGATTCTGTTTATATTTCTTTGCTTTCAATCTATTCCAAAGTTTGAAAATAATTTATACATCGATTGGATTGACATTATTATTATTATTATTATTATATTATATATTTGAGAATTAGGTTATACAATGATAGAAATGAACAGTTTGGCAACTACAAGATACAACATAAAAGACAGAGTAAATTGTGAGGAATACGATGTACATTACCCCGATCTTCATAT
>NC_069001.1:27552983-27557104 GCF_001194135.2 Octopus bimaculoides | reverse complement strand
ATATATATATATATATATATATATATAGGGTGCGTAAGGTATTTGAGGCCATATATTTTTTAGCGTGATTGCTGCAGTTTTTGCTAACTCGGTATAATCTTTAGTTCCCAGAATAATCTCGCGTCTACAAAGTTTGTAAGGAGCTAGAGACTGAAAATGGAAACGTATCACCAGCATCAAAGCATAAACGGCATTCTAAACGCTCTGAAGTCATCCGAACACCTGACATTGCCCAACAAGTTCAACAGACCATTGATCACTATTCCAGAAAGTCCATGAAGTCAATTGCAATATATCTCCCTGTATCAGAAGGAACAGTGAGAAATGTTGTCCATGAGGACGTCAGAATGTTGACTGGACGTTTGATTTTTATCACTCTCGGTATATGTCCTGAGACTGAAACCGAAACACTCTAAAATATTCGTATTGGAACCTCCGGTGTTAATGCCAAAGCAGTACAGCATGTCGTTTCCAAATTTCTGGTGGAGAGAATTGCGTCGTGGTGCTGTTTTTCTCACAGGCAGTGCCCAACTGAGACTACTATACTTTTAGTTCCCAAAATTTAAAAATGATCAATGTACATGCGTGAAATTAGAGATATGAAATGGCGACAACATTTCAAGCCATTATTTTGATGCTATGAGCAAAGTAACTAAGCAGGTGTAGTTTGTTGGCTTCAACAGAAAGCACGTGAGATGCATGATAATAAATTTGATACTCTATAATTCTTGTCGTTGAAAAATCTATAAAATCTTGGTAATCTATAATAGGGAACGAGTGTGCTTGATAATTAAAATGCGGGAAGAAAATTGGATGGTATCGAGATTAGATTATGATGGGATTAAACGGATTAATGTCGAATATATATATATATATATATATATATATATATATATATATACTTTTCCAGATTTGTACGTTTGAATTCGTTAAATTAATATCGAGTTCAGTTCAGCTAATGAGAAAACGGCATTACACATTATAGACGATTGTCTTATGAATTTCATTTATGAGTGCCAGTGGAACACCTTATAGATTTATCAGAGCCTCCGTAAGAATAAGCTAAATCTTGTTCGTTTCAATTAAATATGAGATTAGGTAAAATATTGGTCTCAATATTTAGGACAATACCAGCAGTTTTGAGGGAGGTGGTCACTCGATCAGATCGACTCCAGTGTTAGAATGGTACTTATGTTATAAACTCTGTGAGGATGAAAGGCAATGTTGACCTCGACGGAACTTGAAATCGAAACGTGAAGATGGACAAAATGCCGTTATTTTTCCCGATGCGCCAACGATTCTGCTATGTCGCCGACATAGACAAGATAAAGTACTCACGTATTTGTTTATGTAATTTCTAGTTGTTCATATTAAAAAAGAAAAGAAAATTACATTCACTGTTGCAAAGAAATTTGAACGGAGCTCCGTTTAATGATGTCATATATAGAAGAACTCTTAAAATTAGTATATTGAAATAATTGATTCACCCTTTTTGAACAAATAATATAAAAGTGAAATAAAAGACCTGAAATTCGGACGAAGAGGATGGAGTAGTGGAGGTTAATGACAATGCGGGTGGCAATAACGATATTGATAACAATTAAAGTGAAGTTGATGATAATTATCCTCATCACCGTCGTAGCTGTCATCATCATTTGTATGATAAAATGAAAAACTGGAGTAAAATATGGAAAAAATACAATGCAATGAGAAATATAGAGTAGGGAGGCAAAGTGCCATTAGCCTTTTAGGGATCGCACCCCGACCATTAGCGACCTACCAAAAGGAAATAATCACTCCAAGGGTAAACTGTTACTACCTGTGATTATAACTTACATTTCGTGTAGTTGGCAATGTATTTTCTATGCGTTATATAATAATTTATTCTTGTCGTTTCGAAATCTTATTTTTTATAGGGCATCGTTATTGTCACTCCCAAAGTACATTGTTTTTCTTCCTACAAACACAAATATGTACATTATCTCCTTATGCTACCACAGATTTGGACGTATAAGACTAATAAACACTGCACAGGCGATGTTTCCAGGTATACTCACAAGAAGCCTAAAAAGAAATCAAACCATTTCTGTTCAAATCCGCTTAATGTCGTGGAGAATGAAAAATTGCGAGATTTTTTTTTATATAAAATAAATACAGAAGAAAGCGAAATTCCAAGTGGTCCTGTGTGAATCCTGAAACTTCATAGAACAGAAAACTTGTTGCTGATGATGATTATGATGAGTACGATAATGATATAATGAAAATATTAATCATGATGTTGAAGATGATGTTAATAAAGATGATGGTGAGTGTGATGCTGATGATGAGGAAGGCAAGGTGGGGGAGAAGAAGACGAATGAGAAGGAGTAGGATGAAGGAAAGTTCCTCGATGATGATGATAATGATGACGACGATGTCCAAAATGGCGATGATGACAGCGAAGATGGTACGTTGGGGATGATGTCAATGAAGAAGGTGATGAAAACTTGCATGATATTTGAGTTAAATACATGGGTTGCATTATACACAAGAAATCACGAATTAATAATAGATATTTCATTAGAATAGTTTCAGATGGATGAATAATGCTGGCGAAAATTAACATGAACGGCCTTGGGCAAGACGTTATAAATATCGTACAATTTAATAATGATTTATGGTTCCAGTGAATGATCGAAAATTAAATTGCATTTTTTTGCAATGTTGAATGTTAGTTCATTTTCTGTTTATCATTGTACATTTTATTTGCAGTAATTTTTATTTCTTATTTCACTTTGATCATAAATGAGTAAAATAAAAGAAAAAAAAATGTTATTTAATGGCAACAAGAAATGATGTCACAAGTAATAAATTTTAGATTGAATAATTAAAGTAAAATAAAAGATATCAAAAAATTGAAAAATCATACGACAGCAATAATAGTTATTTTATTAAATGATAAATAATGATGAAAAGAAGAAAGTGATAAATTATTCTTAAAACAAAACGAATCGAGATATCGTATGACGAAATTTTCAGTAAATTTCGAGGAACACTTGGTGAATAAACTAAAGGAATCCTCACAATGTAACGCAAAAATGATGGTGAAATTTTTAACTATGCACACGTTTCAACACACGCATACGGGCACAGAAACACAAATATAGGTATACGCATATAGACAGACAATGAGATAAATATAATAAATTCATAAGTTAGATTACAAACTAAAAAAAACTGTGTAAATATATTTTTGGTTTCCACAGAGAAACGATGGCGAGCAATTTGACAAACGACGCTATGGCCCTGTGGATTCAGTTTAATCCTGTCTACAATGTACAAATATGTTCACAAACAGAAAGACTTACCGATATATTTACAAATCAGAACTATGATAGTCGCAAGAACTTGTTTGATTTTGAAGAATGAATAACGTTAGTATAATTAAATTTAAATTTGAAAGTAAAATTTTGAGATGGATTGCAAACGGTGACAATGAATTTTTTCACTAGTCCTAAGAAGTAAACCTTACCTCTAGTACAAAACTTCAATCTCGCCCTAAACCTTATACCTTAATAACAACCCCAAATCTTAACAATAGCCCTAACACTGAGCACAAAATATTGCTCCATGATTTTATCTATTCTTTGTTATGGCAAATTATATAATATAAATTTGCATGTTTCTGTAAAGTTAACAATTAATGGATTTAACTGGCCAACATAAAAAATTCACAGGGCCGTCTGAATAAAACTTAAGGGTCTGTTCAGAGGAGTGAAGTAACATGAAAACTGAAGACACCGCAAAAGATATTTTGGAATAGCTTCGTTACCATACTGTCCATGTAAGGAAAAGAAGGACGAGTCATCCATAGCCTAATCCCATGAGTCAAATATTCATATATATATATATATATATATATATATATATATACACACACGTACATACATACGCCTTAAGGATCGACAAACTCCATACGAAATTAAATGAAGGCTCATAGACAAACCGGAGTCCTGTATAAACGAAAGCGACGATGCAAGCTTTATATAGCAGAACGAGCAAGCATCCTTTAAAGAGTCACTTGACTCGGGGAATCTTTTTAAATCCAGAAACGAAATTGTTATTCCTTGTTCGCATTTAAA
>NC_069001.1:27551131-27551332 GCF_001194135.2 Octopus bimaculoides | reverse complement strand
ATATATATATATATATATATATATATATATATATATATACACACACATATATATATATAGACATATATATAGACACACACATATATATATAGACATATATATAGACACACACATATATATATATATATAGACATATATAGACACACATATATATATATATATATATATATATATATATATATATATATATATATATATATA
>NC_069001.1:27546745-27547463 GCF_001194135.2 Octopus bimaculoides | reverse complement strand
TATATCTTTATGGACGGATTATAGACACATCGGTTCCGTGTCAGTTTGCCTTGTATTGCCTTAAAAAGTTGTTTTGGGATTATATTTTTTATGTAAAAGTTGTGCAACAATTGATACATCCGGTTGTGTAATTTGTTTGCACGGGAAACCTGCCCTGTGTGGCGAAATTCCCTATTTTGTAAAACCGCTTTCGGCTTTCTTAGCCATATTTTTTTCTTGAGAATGGGGTTTGTCAAGCCAAGCAGACGATCTCAGAACGAACGCCGGTGTCCTTGCCAACTCTTTCGACGTTGATTTCCTTACACTCCCTTCACCACTGCTTCATGAAGGTCGGAAGAAGGGGAGAGTATCACACAAACAGGTGCAGGTGTGAGCTGGAACGCTAACACCAGCAACAGCACCACCACCAGCAACAACAGCGATATCGTCGCAAAGGCTTTGACCTTGAAGAAGAGAAACACCACCATCACCACCACAGCTTCACCGTCAACTGCTACAACTTTTCCTCCTCGTTTATATGCCATGTACCTTTCTCTATGTTCCATTGATTTCCTGGCAGGGAACGTGAGCCGGATTTAGACCGTCGTGAGACAGGCTACTTCTATCCTACTGGTGCTTCGCACGTACTCGGTGCTCCGATTTGAACTGTCTCAACTGTAACCAGCAGAATATATATATATATATATATATATATGACTGTATATATATATATATATGT
>NC_069001.1:27545172-27546492 GCF_001194135.2 Octopus bimaculoides | reverse complement strand
AAAGGGTTTGTATGATCGTGTATAGAGGAATATATTATTTTATTTAAAATAAAAGAGTTCCAACTCTGTCTGTTTTTTAAGTTTTATTTATATTCTTGTAAAATTAATGTCGGGTATAGAATATGGAATATATAATATATAATATAAAAATGGATGGTACAATGAAATGAAGTATTGAATGCCTTATTGAATATATGGAATATGTCTTATTGAATATATGAAATATTGAGTGTTCAATATAAAGGATTAAATATATAAAGGCGAATACGTATTTTCTATACCTTGTGGTATTTCATCATGGCCGGTATGACAGACTGTAACAGACTGGACAGGATATTTACTACGGTAAGATTCATCAAGCTGGAGGGTTGGTTCTGGTGAAGAGGCGAGGGACTATCGAATGAGGTAGCATGATCTCTGAAAAGTAATCGTGGCTCTACATACAAAATCATCAACGACAAGCTCCGTTTCAATAAGACCTGCGCAAAATGGTTTTCGAGGGAGTTTACCGAATCACAATCGAAATCGTGCGGAGATCTTTCAAGCCATTTTCTGGCGGCAACAACAGCGAAAGCGAGGCTTTGTTGGAGAGAATAGGAACAGCAGATAACACCTTATCTTTCACTTTGAGACAGAATCAAATGACAGGGTATGCAGTGGAAACACCTGGAATCACCGGCGAAAAAGATTGTTAGACTCAACCTTCCGTAGACAATGTGATGCTAACTACTATTTGAGACACACAAGGGCGTATAACAGAACTTTGGCTGGAAAGAGGGTGCTACAACCATCTGTGTAGGGCACAGTAATATGCTGGCGATCAAACTGAAAACAGCAATTCGCAACAAATGCTGAGGCCCAGGCAATCCCACTCCGCTAAAACTGTTGAAAAATTAGGTTTTGAGTTGTTAGAACACCCTTCTTACTGTCTCGATCTCACCCCTTCTGTGTACAATATCTTTGAAACGCGCAAACATGTTTTAAATGTTCATCGATTTGCTACTAGCGAAAACCTACAGGACGAGCTGCAAAGATGGCTGCACGACTAGCCGCAAAGCTTCTTCTCCGATTGAAGAAGCAAACCTGTGAAACGCATGAAGTATGCATTAAAAAGAAAGGGGTCGATGCCAAAAAATGATGTAATTATTCAAACCCTACTTTGATTTCATTATAATAGCAAAAACAAGTCTGCGCCTAAGTTTTGACTTACACTAGTATATAACTTATACTTACACACACACACATTCACAAAAACTAACATACATACAAGCATATATATATATAAAGAGAGAGAGAGAGAGAGAGAGAGAGAGAGAGAGA